>NC_052150.1:131797733-132047897 GCF_902713615.1 Scyliorhinus canicula
AGTTGGCGCATGCGCAGGACTGCCGCCGTGTTCTGGTGCACGCGCAGAACCGCCAGTGTGTTTCCTGCGCATGCGCAGGGGGTTTCTCCTCCGTGCCGGCTATGGCAGAGCCTTACAGAGGCTGGCATGGAGGGATTCAGTGCCCCCATGGCACAGGCCCGCCTGCAGATCAGTGGGCCTTGATCATGTGCCAGGCCGCCGTGGGGGTCCCCCGGGGCCGGATCCCCCTGTGTACCCCCGAGGACTCCGCTAGCTGCCCTCCAAGCCACATCCCGCCGGGATGGACCATGTCTATTTCACGCCGGCGGGACTGGACAGAAACGGGTGGCTGCTCAGCCCATTGGGCCCCGGATAATTGCCGGGGAAGGGGGGGGGGGGGTGCTTCTAACAGCCCCTGATTGGCGCAGCATAATCTCCATCTGAAAACCGGCGCCGGAGAATTCAGCAGCCGGCGTCGGAGCGGCAGGGCAGGATTCACACCCCCCCCCACCCCCCCGGCGATTCTCTGACCCGGCCGGGGGGGGGGGGGGGGGGGGGGGGGTCAGAGAATCCCGTCCAGTGTTCTTACAGGGAACAGATCAGTCCAAGGGGGAGTCATTGAGGAGTCGTGCAGCTGTGGGGAAGAAGCTGTTCTTATGTCTGGAGTCTTCAGACTTCTGTACCTTCTGCCTGATGGAAGGGTCTGGAAGAAGGCAATGCCTGGGTGGGAGGGGTCTCTGATAATGATGTCTGCCTTCCTGAGGCAGCGAGAGGTGGCAACAAAATCAATGGGAGGATGGGAAGCTTGTGTGATGCATTGGACTGAGTTCACCACACTCTGCAGTTTCTTGTGATTTTGGACCGAGCAGTTGCCATATCAGGCTGTGATGCATCTGGATAGGATGCTGTCTATCGTACATCTGTAGAATCTGTAAGATTCTTCGTGGTCTTGATAGGGTGGATGCAGAGAGGATGTTTCTACCTGTGGGCGAGTCTAGAACAAGGGGCCCCATCATCCCAGGATTCAACCTAATAACTTTCTCTAAGCTGCTTCTAATGTAACAAGGAGAGCAAAATAGTACCCCGTACTCTAGGTGTGGTCTTACCAATAATTTTAACAATTACAGCTGTAACAAGATTTCCCTACTTTTATTCTCTATCCCCCTTATAATAAATGCCAACATTTGTTTTGCCTCCCTAATTACTTGGCACACCTGCATGTCATTTATGTGGTTCCTTTAAGATGACGACATTTGCATTCTGTAGTCTCTCTTCATTTAAAACATATTCTCCCTTTTTATTCTTCAAAGTGGGCAACCTCACATTTTCCCACATTATTCTCATATTTTTCCCACTCACTCAACATATCTCGATCCATTTGTAGATCCTTTATGTCCCCCTGACAATATGCTTTCTCCACCTATTTTATATCATCAAATTTGGCAAATACACACTCTGTCCCTTCATCCAATTCATTAATAAATACTGTAAATAGCTGAAGCCCCAGCCTTTCTTGCTTTGCCCCATGCACTGTGCTCTAGCTATATTGGGAAACTATATAGTCACCACAGAGAGAGATGCCTATGATCCTTTGTGGATTATGGCAAATTACCTCACCGTATATTAACTCCAACATCATGAGCTTTATCTTGTCCAGTAACCTTTGAAGTGGCATCACATTGATTGCCATTTCAAAATCTAAATACACTACACCTACTGGTTCCCTTCATTTACCCTGCTTTTACATCCTCAAAATTTGCCAAATATGACTTCCCTTCATAGAACTCTGATTATATAATTTTAAATGTCCTGCTGCTACTTTTTATATGGACAATAATGGAATAATGTAGATGGGCTTTAGAGGGGTTTCACAGGTCGGCGCAGCATCGAGGGCCGAAGAGCCTGTACTGCGCTGTAATGTTCTATGTTCCTAAATAATGGATTCCATGTTTTTTCCCAATGACAGATGTCAGGCTAACTGGCCTATAGTTTCCTACTTTCTTGAGTATGAGCATTACATTTGTGGTTTTCCAATCTAATGGAACCTTTCCTGAATCTAGGCAGTTTTGGGGAATTATACCCAAGCATTCACAATCTCTGCAGTCACTTCCTTTAAGATACTGGGATGGAGGCTATCAGGATGAGGAGACTTCCAGCCTTTAGTTGCATAGGTTTTCCATGTACCTTTATTGTGCCCTGATATTCTACTATTATTGGAAAGCTTTTAGTTTCTTTCTTGTTTCTCATTATTAATTCCTCCTTTTAATCCTCAAAGGGACCAGCATTTACTTTAGCTACTCTCTTCCTTTTTATATACTTATAGAAGCACTTTTTGTCTGTTTTTATATTGATTGCAAGTTTAATCTCCTGGTCTTCTTTCTTTTTTAAGTCATCCTTTGCTGAATTCTAAAATGTTCCTAATCTTCTGGCTTTCCACTAATATTTAGGGCATTGTTCACCTTTCCTTTCAAATTGATACCACCCTTGACTTGCTTAGTTAGCCACAGCCGATTCATTCTTCTTGCAGATTCTTTCTTTTTCAATGGAATATACTTTGAAATATCACGGTCAATGTTTGACACTGTTTTTCTACCATTTTATTTCTATTTGTACAATCAGTTAATCTACCTTATTACAAATATTTCATGCATTCAGATAAAGTGCCTTTAGAGTTATTTTTTCCCTATGGTGGAAGTGAGGGCTTAAGTCGATTGGTGCAGAATCGATGGGCCAAATGGCCTCCGTCTGCACTGTATGTTCTATGTATCTGTGTATCTATGTATGCATATGCAAGATACGCTGCTGCAGCTCACCAAGGCTCCTTTGACCGCACCCTCCAAACCCACAACCTGAAATGAAAATGAAAAATGAAAATCGCTTATTGTCACGAGTAGGCTTCAAATGAAGTCACTGTGAAAAGCCCCTAGACCACCTAGAACAATACGGGCAGCATTTGTATGGGAACATCACAACTTGCAGGCTCCCCTTCAAGCCCTGACTTGGAAATGTATCTCTGTTCCTTCACTCTGGTGAGTCAAAATCCTGGAGCTTCCTTTTTTCTAACACTGTACGTACCTCATCACCACCTCCTCAAGGGCAATTAGGGATGGGAAATAAATACCTACATCATAGAACATAAGAACATAGAACATACAGTGCAGAAGGAGGCCATTTGGCCCATCGAGTCTGCACTGACCCACTTAAGCTCTCACTTCCACCCTATCCCTGTAACCCAATAACCCCTCCTAACCTTTTTGGGCACTAAGGGCAATTTAGCACGGCCAATCCACCTCACCGGCACGTCTTTGGACTGTGGGAGGAAACTGGAGCACCCAGAAGTAACCCACGCAGACACGGGGAGAACGTGCAGACTCCGCACAGACAGTGACCCAGCGGGGAATCGAACCTGGGACCCTGGCGCTGTGAAGCCACAGTGCTATCCGCTTGTGCTACCGTGCTGCCCTATCATGCAAAAGAAGTTTTAAAAGTCACTAACCCGACAGTGTCCCACTGCATTAAACATGGAACTGACTTCCCTGCACACACTGAATGTTCTAATACAAACATCGATTCAAGTTGGCCGTTATATCAGCATGGTGGCTGTTTCAGACAGAAGAAAAAACTATATTAAATGGCATTTCCAACACCATGATGGAATTTACAGCCACCAAATTTCCAGCTGATATTTTTTTCTCTGGAGGATTGCCACATCACTTGCTGTCATTGCTGCAAGTGCAGTTCAGATTCACACACACTGAGGTGTTGTTCTTGCTAAAAAGGAAGCCTATGCTATTCACAGAAATTTTCCATCCAATGTTATTCAACCAAGATGAATTCCTCTATTGTTTTCAATGGTGCATTACAGAAACCTGTCACAAGTCATATGAAAGGCAGAATAATAATGTAATGGTTTGATGAAAAGATTGCAGTAGCATAACCTAAAAATATGCTATTTATTTTATAGGTTATGTTAACTAAGGATTAATGTCTGGTGTACAACATTGCAGGCCCTGACAGATTTCTCTCCATATGTCACATTGAATACAACCACCTGCACGTTTTTCAAACTGGCATCAAAGCATTAATGTCAGCATTGGCATAAGATGCCAATGTTAATATGAGGCCAATCCAACAGTTCATCTACAACTGCCACCATTTCCACTTAGATGTAGAGAGAGGGTTTAGGGTCAAAAAAATGAAAGGGGTTTAATAAAATTTGTTTGCAGGATATGATGTTTAAACACTAACTACATTTGGGAGTGTAGTCATGACAGAAAATTGAATTCATATCTATAGTAACTCAAGTTGTTCCGGCTGGGAAAAATACAACAGTTAATCTATTTCCAGAATGCATTGATACAAGATTGTTGTGTAAGGTAGAAACTTCCCATAATCGAAGGAATCCATCCAGGCTCAATTTAAATGACGGCACGTGAGCATTTAGAAAGGAGCAGATGACCACTCCTGTAGGAAATGTCTCTGCCCTAAGAAACACCATCTCAAGAGTCACTGAGCCAGAGAGTGAGTTAAAATAATAATAATCTTTATTGTCACAAGTAGGCTTACATTAACACTACAATTAAGTTACTGTGAAAAGCCCCTAGTTGCCACACTCCGGCGCCTGTTCGGGTACACTGAGGGAGAATTCAGAATATCCAATTCACCTAATGAGCACATCTTTGTGACTTGTGGGAGGAAACCGGAGCACCCGGAGGAAACCCACGCAGACACGGGAGAACGTGCAGACTCCGCACAGACAGTGACCCAAGCCGGGAATCGAACCAGGGAGCCATAGTGCTAATCATTATGCTACCGTGCTGCAGAGGCATTCTGACACTTACAGGAGGGAAAGAAAACTCGGGATATCATAGTGTACATTTGTATCTCAGAGGAAGGCACAAGCACAGGAAGAACTGTGTGTGATTGTTGGTCAGCAGGGAGAACCGCGGGGACTTATAGCACAATATCCTGCAGATACTGGTCCTTTCCAACAGCTTCAAGGGACTTGATACCCTGTGACGATAGTGCTGAAGGGGAGGATGGCCAGAAGGTGGCACTGCAAAACAGGTGGCAGCCCAAGTGGAGAAGGAGCAAAAATAAAATGGGGCTGTAAGGGATTTGATCAAAAGGGGATAGATAGCATCCTTTGTAGTTATTTGCGTGCCTTCACACCCATATACTGCTTTTTTTTACCTGTTGGGGAATAGTGGGGAAGTGGTGGAAGGATTTCTGAGCTGATTATCAGCCATTGAACACTCCTTCTGTGACCACCAAGTCTAGCATTGGACTGGAACCCGGAGCTTCTGTGCAGCGAGTTGGGCGCTCCCACTGTTTCACAAGTCTTCTGCATACTTTGCAGTCAGGATAGAGAATTCCAAATGTTATGTTACCTAACTTGTACTGGGTTAATAGAAATGTCAAAGCAAACAAAAATATTTATAAAAAGGAAGGGTGGTTCCATTGCTTGTGGTCCATGTTGGGACCAATGTTATTAGAAGCAGTGGTGGGGCCCTGTGCTCAGCTCACTTGTAGCCCCCATCCCCAACCCTGGGACCCCTCCTCCACTGGACACAACTCAAAACCATTGGGCGTTGGTTATTTCACTGGCTTTTTCACAGTCACATGATTACTTCTGCACACTATCAGATAACCTCAGTTCTCGCCACAGTCAAAAAAGCTTAGTGGGCGGGATTCTCCGTCGGCCAACGCCGGAATCGCAAAATGTGATTGGGCGGAGAATCAGTTTTGATGCCGAAATTGTGGCGGGCACTGGGTTCACACCAAAGCGCAATTCTCTGCACCTCGACAGCGGCAAAAATATGCTCCACTCTGCACGTCCAGTAAACGCCGTTGGCATATTATTAGCGGGCCTGACCCAATATTCTCCAGGGCCTCCTCGATCCTCCGCCACCACCGGAGGGAATTCCTGATGGCGAGCTTCACTTGTGCTTTCAAACATAATGAAACAGGCGCTATAGCTGATGAGGTGGAGAGAGGGGGTATGAAGAGTGTCCTACATCGCCATAGTGTGTTGACAGTTGTGCCGCTGCCCGGGGTGGAGGGGGCTTCTGTTCAGGCCGGGGGCAGTAGTGAGGGTGGCCAGAAGATGGGCTGTGGGTCGAGGTGGATGGGCATGAACACCATTGGCGCAGCTGGCAAAGCGGCCATGCAGCTGCGCATGCTGCTGACTGCCCACTGTGAACATAGTGCCACAGGTCATATACGTGCCCCCCCCCCCCCCCCCCCCCAAGGCCCCAGCCTACCCATCAACAGGATGGGCATGCTCCAGTGTAACCAGCACCATCTTGTTGACTGGGATGAGTGTGTGTGGGGAGGGGAGTGCTAATATGTTGCTGCAGCTTGTCAGCCTCTCGAGTGTCAATCCCGACCCCGGCGGATCCAACACCGATTTCTATTAGAATCGATCATGTTCCACATGGTGCCAGTGCTAGCCCCCCCAACCACTGGTGAATTAATCCAGGTGCGGTGCCAATTTTACTGTCGTAGAAATCCATGAATCCTGCCCCGGCGCCAACACCTGGGGCTGGATTCTCTGATCGCCGAATGCGATTTTGGCCGGAGAATCCATTTTTACGCTGGAATCGGGGGCGGCGCTGCTTTTCCAATGTTTCGCTAGAAGTGCCCACCTTTCAAGGACCTGCCAGACCAAGCATATTGTTGAAGACTCCAGCTGAGCAGGAAGACCGTATGGCATATCTGCCAGATCATGGTGCACCTGGATCCGTGGGGCTATGGGTGAGGACACCCGCACCAGGTGGCCATCAAGGTGATAGTCGCCCTGAGCGTTTTTGCCACGGGTTCCTTCCAGGCATGGAATGGGGGCCTGTCTGGCATCTCGCAGACCTCGCTGCACAGGTGCATCCAAGCCGTCTTGGAGCCTTGTATGCCCGCTCAGCACAATATATCAAATTAAAGAGGACCGAGCCAGGATGCCCAGGCAGCGGGGTTTGCCGCCTTTGCTGTGATGCCCCAGGACCAGGGGGTGATCGCTGCCAGTCCTGGAGGCATTCTCTCATCTCGACCAGGGTCTCAATGCTCACGCCGTGGAGCACAGACACCGGGCCACCTCCTTTTGGGACTGTGCCACGTCACTCAGTGATCATGCCAGGTCTCTCTGCGACTGGCTCAGGTCAGCGAGTGCCCAGGTAATGCCGTCAATGCCCGCAGTCATGGCCCGTCATGATTGGCCAAGCTTTGGAGCACTGCTGCAATGCCCAAGTGGCCCTGGCCCTGCCTGTGACAGGGCAACCCTGTCCTGTGGTTCAGTTCAGCCACTGCCTGCAGAGAGTGCCCCAGGCTTTGGACATCCTTACCCATGGATCTTACCCCCCCCCCCCCCCGCCCAAGGCCTCCACCACGGATGCCATCCGTGCATTGTTGGCCTGGGTGGCACGCATGGTTAGCACCTCCTCTTGCTCCTGCAGGTGCTGAATGGTTGTTGACAAGTCAAGGGGGGTATTCTGTGTTTCAAAGACTAAGTGCTGACGCAGGGATTGAATCGGTGGATTTCCATGACAACAAAATTGGCGCCGGTCCCGGAGCAATTCATGATCCGTTAATGGACTAGCACCGGCGTCACGTGGAACACGATCGATTTCAATGAAAAACGGTGTCCGATTCGCCGAGATTGAGATCGCTACTTGAGAAGCAGACAAGCTGCAACTGCATAGAGCACTCCGCTCCCCACACACACTTATCCCAGCAAACAAGGTGGCAGCACAGAGAGCAACACCCCGGTTTGCGGACGCCAAGCTGGAAACTCTGTTGGATGCTGTAGAAGAGAGGCGGGCTACATTATATCCCGGGGTGAGAAGGAGGCTGCCATCTGCCGCCATACCACTGGGCCTGGGTGCATGTGGCAGATGCCGTGAGTGCCATTGGCCCTAATGCCAGGGTAGGACAGCAGTGCATGACCGCCTCAGGGCAGCCTGGGTGAGTAAGCCCCTGGCACTACCATCATCCCACATATCCATAATGCCCCCCCACCCATCCACCCGGACCCAGAGGGCAACCAAACCTCACCTGCCGACTTTCTGCGTGCACCCAACCCTGCACCACATGCCAGCACCCATATGAAAGGAAATGAAATCGCTTATTGTCACGAGTAGGCTTCAATGAAGTTACTGTGAAAAGCCCCTAGTCGCCACATTCCGGCGCCTGTCCGGGGAGGCTGGTACGGGATATTGCCCGCCATGGCAGGATGCCCTGGCCACAATGTCCACCAGCTGCCCACCCCTCCTGTGCTGCATGCATCTGACTCAATAGTACTTTGCCCTTTCTGTCTTCTCCACCAACCCAGGTCCCTCCCCCCCCCCCCCCCCAGGAGAAGGTGGCGCATAACCGCTAGGAGAGAGAGGAGACCAGAAGGGGACAGCCGGATCTGCGGAACCTCCTTACCGCAGCGGAGCGGCATGCGTGGCAAGACCTGCACACCACCCCCATACCATCTCCTCACCACCCCTACGCCACCCACCACCCCTATGTGCGATCCAGTCATGCATCACGTTTTTGTGTCCCGCAGCAACACCTGACGATGAGGTGGGCCCTTCTGATGTCGTCCACCCCAACCTCAAGTGGACGATGAGGCTTCGGACAACGACGAGAGCCACCAGACCGCAGCCCGAGGTACCTTGGAACACCTTGGTTGGCCTCCATTGGAGTGGGGATGTGATGTGAGGACTGAGCGACAGGAATGATGCCAGGTGAACAAAGGTGGTGACTCAACCGAACTGCCCAAAGGAGGCCATTCATCTTCTTCCGACACTGCGTGCCAGTCCATCTGCTAAGGCTGACGGCATTGACCGCCTCGGCCACTTCCGCCTAGGCCCAGTTGACAATTGCGAACTGGAGCCTCCTGTCCATCTTGGGGAAGAGTGTATCTCGCCTCTCATCCACCGCATCCAGCATTTGATCAAGCTCAGTCCCAGTGAACCTCAGGGCCGCCCTCTGTGCCATCTCCATGGCTGGATGAGAGTGTGTAGGGAGTGGATTGCTTATAATAGCTCCAGCTTGTCAAGCTCTCAAGCACCAATTTCGGCCCCGGTGAATCCAACGGCAGCAGGAATGAGAATTGCCCTAGCTTCACATGGGCAGAGTGCTGGCCCATTAGCATATTCTGAATTTCTCCATAAATAGCACCAGCGGGAATGCGAACTACACGCAATTCAGTCCTGGTGTCAACACTTAGGGCGCGATTCTCCGGCTTTGTTAAGCTCTCGGTCAAGCTCGCGGGAGAAGCCGAAAACGGGAACCGTGCCTGGTGCCAAACAGTTTGCAATGCAACCGGCCCGTTCCCAAAGGCGAACTCGTGATCTCGCCGTAGCGTGGCGAGAATCCAATTATCATCACTTAAGCCCTATTTTCATACAATTAACAAGAGCCACCACATATCTAACGGGCCTCCCGTCATTCAGCAGCCTCCCCAGCGTGGTCACGCTGACGCCGATTAGTACTCCTGTTGAAAATCGTGAACCGGGTGGAAGGGCTTCTGTGGAGAGTCAAGGGGATGAGTAGCCATCTATGCTCCTAGGCAAAGAGCCCAGGGACAGCCATCCCAGTGCTTGGCAGGGGGTGGGGGACCCTCTGGAAGGGGTGGGCCGCCATGGGAGGGTGGGGGGGGAGGCGTTAGTGGGGCAACCAGGGGGCAACCCCATGTGGCACCACCATGCCAACCACTGGATCATGTGTACCCATTCCTGGGGCAACTCCTGTCTTTGTCCATCTGCCCCGCCGACTAAACATAACCCCCATAGACTGCCGAGGCCTCTGGCCGTGCAGCTGAAGGCTATTGCTACGAAGGAATTGGCAATCCTGGTGAAGTGAGCACTTCACATAGCCCAAGCGGATTCCTATGGGTGGGCGGGCCATGTGGGAATCATTGTCTAGCATCCCAATCACACCTTGATGCATGGACACTGTACTTGAACACTGTGGGAGGCAACACCACACAGGCAGCAGCCAACATCCCAACACTCAGGGGATGGGACACAGCTCCGGGGACATGTCCACGGCAGGAGGGTGGGTGAGTGCCATGGGAGGGGGGAGGGGGTGCCGTGAGAGATGGGCCAAGGGTTTGGAGGTCAGCCCGCATTATGTAAACAAGTGACAGAGGCATTATACCGGTTATTCACAAAGGTGTTTATTGTGTTTTACAATTCCCCACCCTCCCAATAATGCTGCCCCCTACTCCACCCACAGCCCCCTCAGCCTTACCTTCCACCCCATCCCCTCCCCCCCTCCCGTGGTGGTCTGTGTAGAGGTATTACGGTACCTAGTAATGCTGGAACATCATTGGTAGATAATGTATGCTTTCCATTGGTCGAGCCTGTATGGTAGCTCCGCCCTGCAAGGCGGGGTATAAGAGCCCGTGCCGCCCCAGCAGCTTCCTTTCTGTACCTGAGCTGCTGGGGGAAACATCTAGCTTATTGAAGCCTTCAGTTGGACTACAACCTCGCTTTAGTAGTCATTGATCGTGCATCAGTGCCCTCAATGATCCTCGATGTGCTTGGCTCTCCTAGCTCTAGGTGTGTCCCCAGGATGCACATCTATGGTGGAGGTAGCCAGCTGCTTACCTCGTCTCGTGGTCTTCGATGCCCCTGGTGGGTGTCCTCTGGGCGCTCTGGGGCTGGAGGGCCCTGGCTTACTTGTCGGTGGCACATGCACAGCTGTGCCGCCCTGTCCCATGTGCTGCCTGTGAGATGCGGCCCCATCAGAGGGGTGGAACTTGAGGGAGCTAGTGGCCACCACTGCCACTCCATGGGAGGGGTCTGGGTGGGCACCCAGTGCCCACTCCTCCCACTCAATGCCTATAGGACCCGGGGGTTCACCTTGGGACGGTGGGGGAGCTAGTTTGAGGCCGGGCTGCCCCAGCATCATCTGGCTCTGCCAGCCCTAGCGGCTCCCTGATGTCTGCACCAAGGTGTCGATGCCCTCGGCGATGCTGCTCAGTGATTGGGCAATGCTTTGCAGTGCCCGGCAATACCCACCTGCGACTGGGACAAGCTCCGCAGCGCCATTCCGATCTGAGAGCGGGACATGTCCTGCAGAACCTCATCCCACAGCGAGGCGAACGTTATGCCGAGACCCTCAGCCATGGCCATCACTGACTGCGCGATACCTTGGACACCTTCACTAACAGTGCTGCCATGTGCACCAGGCTCCCCACTGCAGTCCACACCCTAGCAGTGTTAGCCGTGGTGCCATGCATTGCTGGCGACATCTCCAGTGTCCATAGCCTCTGGGACTTCTCCAAGCGGCTATGCATCTGCTGGAGTGATGCTGACATCTCCCTCTAAATGTCCCAGCCACACCCAAAAGTCTTCATCAGCTCTAGGATTACCTTTTCCATAAGCTCAGCATCGGGCTGGGACCCAGCTGGGTCCTGGGATCAGGCAGCCCTCCATCTGCTGTCTCGCCTGGGCGTCCACCTGATTTGCATCATCAGCAGTGTGGTGCTCACCAGATTGTGCCCCAGAAGCCTGACCACTAGCGTTCCCCACCAAGGTGCGTGTATCTGTGCTGGTGGAGGGTGGGGATGACAGCTGTGATGCAACTATTATGGTGGCATTCTCGGAGCTTTCCTCCGAGGGGGTCTCACAGGAGACCGAAGGGAGGGGGCCACCCAGGATGGGCCGGCATTGTTGGCTGTGGGAGAATGGACATGTGGTCAGTGAGAGGGATGGGTCAGTCAGTAAAACAATAACAGCTCATGTTTGTCAGGCCCTCGGGTGGAGCCTGATTGTTCCTCACCTCTGCGGCATCCATCAGCATCTATGTTGGTGACCGCTCTGTCATGGGCCACACCAGTCTTTTCCAGGGTATGCTCCTCGAAGGTGGTGAGGATTCTGATGTCTGGCACACCACCGCAAGTCTGGGCCCTCCCCCGGCAGCTTGTGAGTTTTTCCTGAGGAGATACAGAGGGGGCACTATGAGACACACGCGTGGTTCACAGTGGTGGGAGGAGGGTGTGAAGGAAAGGTTCGGGGAGTTGAAGGGGGTGGGAGATGTGGGAGGGTTGGGGATCATATGGAGAGTTGGGGGGTGGATGCTCCTGTGGGGGCGGAAATGTCCCGGGAGGTAGGGGGGTTTGGCATTGGTGTCTACTCACTCGTGCTGCCCAGTGAAGGTCATTGACCTTTTCCCTGCACTGGCCAGTCCTCCTGGTCACACACCCGGTGCCCACACCGTCGCCACCTCATCCCAGGCAGCACTGGCTGCCCTATGACTGACCCTCCTGGACCCTCAGGGGAATAGGACATCCCTCTTGGCCTGCACTGCGTCTTGGAGCCTCCTCGGGTCCGCATCACTGAATCTTGGGGTCGGTCTCCTGGGTGCCATTGTTACTAGCTGGCTGGGATTGGCTCAGCAAATGCAGCTCAAGTGCTCCTCGACCTTGTTAGCGGGGGGCTGGCGAAAGTCGTGCCGGCGAATCAGCTGGCGAGCCATTTGCGGCGAGAAGCCCGTGGGGCCTTGTTAAGTGGACCAATTAACATTGAATCATGTTGCCAGCCTTGCTGGGCCGAGTGCAGGGAAGCTCGCGGGAGTTGCCGCTCGCTACCACACTAAGAAATCTTTACAGGGAATTGCGCCCTTAGTCTCTCAAATGGAGAATTTTGATCTTTATCAGCATATCTTTCTGTTCCCTTTTCTCTCGTATCCTCATCAGTTTCCTCATGAAAGCATCTAAACCATTGACCTCAGACTCTTCCTGTGGCAATAAGTTCCACATTCTCTTTGCGGGGGTGGGGGCAGAGATAGGTTGGGGAATGTGGAGTGAGGTGCTGTGCAGGATGCATTCGACCTCCTCATGTGCAAGGATGAGTTTGATACAGTTTAAGCTGGTACATAGGGTACACATGACTCGGGCGAGGATGAGTGGGTACTTTCAGGGGATAGCAAACGATTGTGAGAAGGGTGTGCGAGGACCAACAAATCATGTGCATGTGTTTTGGGGGCGTGAGAAGTTAGAGAGATTCTGGGTGGGAGTGTTCGGTACGCTAGCAAAGATTGTGGGGGTAGAGGTCGGGCCAGACCCTATGGTGGCGATTTTTGGGGTATCAGAAATGCCGGAGCTGATGGTTGGGAGGAAGAGCGATGTCGTGGCCTTTGTCTCTCTGGTTGCCCGGTGAAGAACCTTGCTGGAACAGTGGTCGACAATGCCGCCGGGAGTGGCATTCTGACTTGGGGACCTGTATGACGTCCTTCGGCTCGAGAAGATTAAGGTTGAGTTGAGGGGTTCAGCGGAGGGCTTAGAAGCACGGTGGGGATTGTTCGTTATCATCTTCGAGGAATTGTTCGCCGCAGTCGGGGGGTGGAAAGGGGTGAAAAAGGGGCAAAACTTGTACAGACTGTAAAATTGTGAGTTGGGGAGAATGTTCCCCAGATTATTTATGTTTTTGTATTTTTGAATATGTTTGGAATAAAATATGTGTAAAAAACAGTTCCACATTCTCTGAGTAAAAAATAATTTCCTTATTTCTCTTTCCCTTATATTTATGGTCCTTAGATTTGGACTCTTCCCCATTGGAAACAAAAGCAGGTGGAGGGCTAAATTTACTGGCCTCCAAAAAATAAACCCAGAGATTGTGAAATGTGATTAACCTGCACCCATTCATTACAATGCAGGCACCATACCAATTCAATGCTGCCTGCTCAGAGGCTTGATCTTTGTGTCCAACCAACATGAGTGGGGGACACACTCAGGGGACCTGGATTGAAATGGCAGCTGGTGAAATTTAAATGTAATTAATAAATCTGAAATTTAAGCTAGTCCCAGTAATGGTCACCATGACAACTATCATTGATTGTTGTATCAAAGTGGCTAGCACCATTTAAAGCTATCTGGACTGCTTAAAGTTAGCCTCTGACTCATTTTGGCTGGAGCCCGTGCTGGGAGCGGTGAGTAAAGAGAATCTGGCATGGGAAAGAGAAAGCAATAGTGCAAAAAGTGGGGAAAACAGGTTTGAAGGTTTTGAGTGCTGCACTGGCGGTCTTGGTGGGTGAGGTGCAAAATAATAATAATAACCTTTTACTGTCACAAGTATGAAATTACTGTGAAAAGCCTCTAGTCGCCACATTCCGGCGCCTGTTCGGGTAAGCTGGTATGGGAATTGAAACCGCGCTGCTGGCTTTGTTCTGCATCACCAACCAGCTGTCAAGCTCACTGAGCCAAACCAGCCTGAGAGGAGAGATGAGTTGTATCCACAGCGGGGTACAGACGCTCAAAAAGACAGGGGGAGAAAATAGTTGTGGAGGTCAATGCTCAGAGTCAGGTCCCAAGGATCTGTAAAAAGTTAGAGGTCAGTGGATGCATCTTGGCTATCCTGCCAACTGCACTGCCAACCTCAGCAATGGCTCAAATCACCCTATCCCCATCAGGCACCCACCAGCAATCTCAATCAACTCTCATGCCTGACATATTATTCACCATACAACATTAAGCATTGGTGCAAACCTTGACCCACATCTCACAGGGTACACAAACAAACAGATATTCAACCATAACCACCACACAACAAGAGATTGTACAGACTCATTCACATAATAGTTATGTTGCTTGACTAGCAATGCAGAGATTTGGATTAATGATCTAGAGACAGGGGTTCAAATCCCACCATTACAGCATGGGAATTTAAATTCATTTCATTAAACAAGCATTTAAAAAAGATATCAGTAACAGTGACAATAAAAATAATTGGATCTATATGGTTCGTGAATGTCCTGGAAAGAAATTTGTTCTCCTTACCCAGTCTGACCTGAATGTGTCTTCAGATCCACAGCAATGTGTTTTTGACTCATAACCACTTAGTTGTATCTCACAACTACAAAAATGTCTAAGAATAAAATTACATATTATTCAACCAGCAATGGGCGACAAAGTCACCTTGGGGAGCCTGACCACGGGTGGCTGATGGCACAGTGGTTAGCACTGCTGCCTTACAGCTCCAGTGTCCCAGGTTCAATTCCAGCCTCGGGTGGCTGTGTGAAGTTCGCACTTTCTCCCCGTGTCTGCTTGGGTTTCCTCCAGGTGCTCCGGTTTCTTCCCAAAATCCAAAGATGTGCAGGTTAGATGGATTGGCCATGCTAAATTGCCCCTTAGTGTCCAAAAGGTTCGGTGGGGTTACATGGATGGGGGGGTGGAGGCGTAGGCTTAAGTAAGGTTTAAGGACCGGTGCAGACTCAATGGGTTAAATGGCCTTCTTCTGCACTGTAAATTATACAATTCTACGTAAATGAAAATCAAATCTTGGTATGCTTGCTATGCTATGACTGGAAGTTACCACAGCTGCCCTGATGGCTTGCCCGTGAAGAGCTGCCAAGCACTGATTGGCTGAAAGTTCTCAGGGGGGCGGAATTTCTACCCAGGGGGTCCATGATCCCAAGGAAAATCCACTGCTGACTACTTTAAAGCCTGACTGACATTTAATACCGTGGGCCTTTTCCAGAAAGGTGAAGTAGGGTTCTCGCCAACTCTTCAGCTGATGGAGGAGGCTCCTTCACCTGGAGTAAATTCAGTGCATTGCAGTATGAATCGGAAAGGATGACATAGGTGTCAGCTCAGTGAATGGCAAGATGGCACATAGCTTTGTTGCAGAGCACTCAGATGAGGACTTCAATGCTTACATAAGAAGGCTGATAAGTATGTGAAGTGAAATGTTTGATGCTTTGGGAAGTCTGCCAGTAGGTCTGTGGTTAATGTTGAGTAGATTGAGGAATCCAGTAACAAATTGGCACTGGGCTTCTCACAGAGCTTGGAGCCCATTCTTTCCAGCATGGAGTTGGTGGCCAAATCTATTAGTACATTTGTGAACCCAACAATGTTGCAACATCGAATGGCCAATGCAACAGCTTCCATTTCAGAGCGAGCATCTGCCATCCACCGTCTGAGTTCTATCGTGGCTGTTGATCACAACATGCAAAGGGACTTGCAGTGTCTCACAGCAGCCACCAATCTGTTCTCCAAGAGATTGCTGCCAGGGGAGTGACAATGCTCTGTGGAACACAAACATGCTGTCCTCTCTCATGAAGATAACATTTGATCTTTCGCCACTGTGCCAGTCTGCATTGCCCTTGCTGTTGCCTGGCAGCCAGCCAGTCTGGATTGCTGCCGCCTGTGCTGAGATGCTGCAGACAAAAGCCAGGCTTGCTTTAACTTTTAAAACTCTCCAGACAAACCAAGACTCTGTTAAAATGATTCAATTGCAAGTCAATAGGGAGTCTCATATTTTGAGGCACTAATATCTACAAAGCAGAACATAAACTTACTTCTCTTAGGTATAAATAATTGAATGATGAGTGTTCTAACTTTCCCAACAATAATAAGTAATTGAGACAGAAGTTAAGTCATGGAAATAGCGATGATGGTGATGTTTGTTGATTGTAGATAACCATATAAGGTGTGTGCCTCCCTTGCAGAGTACAGAGTATCTTCCTCAAACTTGGCTACTTGTGTCCTGGGTTACTCCCTCGGCCTATCAGGATGCTGCCTTGTATGGGTGACTTCCCATATTGCATGTGGATTATCATAAGGGCTTCTTCAGAATGGAACAGGTCAATTAGATTAAATATTTAAACGATCACAAACCATTCAGGTGCAGCACAAAAACCTGGAATTGTGTAAAATGCAGACAAATTAAGCAGGATTCTGAGGGGGCTAACATACTCAACCTGGAGGCAATATGGGTCTTAATGTCAAGCATCAAAACTATGGTAATTAGGGCATCATACACAGGAGGCACAGGGTTACTTGGGCTGAAATGGTTTTGGCTTATTTGTCAGCGCTGTAACGATCAGAGACATCAGCTGATTGCTATACACTGAATGGACCAGTAAGATTGGCTGGTGCTGACGATTAGCTTGATGTAGTTGACATTTGTTTTAATGGAATCTCGTATCTTAGCAACCTGTGGCAACCTGACATATACAAAAGAAGCTCTCTCATGGTTACCTTTTAGACAGCTCCTTATTCATCTATTCTGTAAATACCAGGCAAAGTTTTGACAGAAGCATCCATTATCCAAAATTAACTGATGGTAATGCTGGGAAATGTCCATGAACCAACTCCATCTCACGATCAAAGTCAATCATGTGTTCCACATATCAAGTTTCATGAATTTTCATTTTTATACTTCGTCTTGTGTGAGGCCAGCAATGGTATTTGCAAAATAAACAGGTACAGCAAAAATATATCCTGCACAGCTACAGAGAATAAATAAATAAGGCATGCTTTTCTCTTTGGGCTTCTGTTGCATGTTCAACAAACGCAGCAGACCTATGGCTACAACCCCTTAATGCCTGTCCTGGGAGTTTCTAAACATTAAAGATTGATATCCTAGACCGATGTGAACAATCAACAAGAAAAAGCATTGGGGCATTAAAAGATATATATTCTTTAATTTTCTTTGAACATTTTCATTTATTTGTTATAACATTTTTGGAGATGTTTGCAAAAGGCTATTTGACTATGTGGTTCAGTTTGAGATGGGAGATCATCTTTTTTTAGATTTAGATTTATTGTCACATGTACCGAGGTACAGTGAAAAGTATTTGTCAGTGTACAGTAGAGTCATATCGTACCACACATGAAAAAACATGGGACATGCATAAATACACAATGTAAATATCTAGGCACTGAATTACCTTTTTATGGACTGAACTGATCTCTTCACACATCTTCTTTACTGAGTAGTACTACACGCCTGTATGCTTCACCCGATGTCTGTGCCTAGATATTTACACTGTATATTTATGCATGTCCTATGTTTTTTCATGTGTGGTACGATATGACTGTGGCGAAGAAGCTGTTTTTGAATCTGTTCGTGCGTGTTCTCAAACCTTTGTATCTTCTGCTCGATGGAACAGGTTAGAAGAGAGAAGAACCTGGGTGGGTTTTTGCGTGATGGACTGTGCTGTGTTCACAACTCCCTGAAGTTTCTTACGGTCTTGGGCTGAGCAGTTGCCATACTGGGCTGTGATTCAGCCAGATAGGATGCTTTCTTTGGTACACTTGTGAAAATTGATAATAGTCAATGTGGACATGCCGAATTTCCTTCGTATTCTGAGCTTGGTTGCTTTCTTGTGCTTTCTTGGTTGTAGCGTTGACGTGGGTGGACCATGGCAGATTGTTGGTGATGTGCACACCTAGGTATTTGAAGCTGTCAACCATCTCCACCTGGCGGAGACCTGGTATTGAGAACTATCATGGAGGAGGTGTTGTTGTTTATCCTTTCTGATTGTGGTCTGTGGGTCAGAAAGTCGAGGATCCAGTTGCAGAGGGAGGAGCAAAGTCCTAGGTTTTAGAGTTTGGCTGGGATTATGGTGTTGAAGGTGGAGCTGAAGTCAATGAATAGGAGTTTGACGTAGGAGTCCTTGTTGTCAAGGTGCACCAGGGATGAGTGTTGGGCCAGGGAGATAGTGTCTGCTGTGGACCGAATGTGGCGGTATGCAAATTGAAGTGGATCAAGACATTCTGGGAGTATGAAGTTGATGTGTCTCATGACCAACCTCTCAAAGCACTTCATAATGATAGATGTTAAGGCCATTGGTCGGTAGCCATTGAGGCACATGATAAACCTCCATGAATACATGTAACCAGAGTTGGCAGCCCTAAGCATACCTGAGGTGTACCAGAGCTGAAAGGGGAGGGGTACCTTCTGTATTCATGTTTTGGGCTATTTCCATGTTCCAGGCACACTTTCGACATGTGTGTGAATCCTGGAAGAGATTTACATTGGAGTGGAAACAGCATATGTTAAGCCGACAGATATACTCCTGGCTGTGAATATTAAGATGCTCTTGTTGCTGCTGGAAGGCAGGAGCTGGAAGTCCTCAAGGATTTGAAGATTCCTGTAGAGGAATAGAAAATTTTAAAATTAGATCTTGGGTCTTTGACCTAAAGACTAGCTAAAGACTCTCACAATGTGTCCCAACATCAAATTACTATGGGTGATCGGAGGCCAAGCAGAAACAAAGTGATGAAACACACCGTGTTGTAGAACAGGTGTCACAAGAATGTCACTTTAAGAAATGTTTATCTGCTCAAGTGGCTGCAGTGATGTCAGAGTGTGGGTGGAGCTGAGCTCTGGCTCTTCTTAGTTTCGCTTTGAGGAAAAGCTTGTGTGTGTCTCTGTTTTTTTAGTTTTGTTTGAGTGTTGGAGCTGGAGCCAGCCAGAGAAGGTGTAATTTTCTTCTCTCTGCAATCTAAAGACTATCTCGAGATCATTTGGTGAATTCAGAGTGATAACTGCTCTCAGTAGAGAATTTAAACCTGATGAGCTTCTTTTAAAAGGGTTATTTTGTCTTATGGATGTTAAAAGGAAAGTTTGTATTCTTTGGGGGTTGTATTTGAATTGATGGTTGCTAAGATGTTCAGTGTATTTTTTAAAAAGGTTAACTGAGTTCATAGAATAAACATTGTTTTGCTCTAAAAAATACTTTTAGATTTCTGCTGCACCACACCTGTAGAGTGTGCCGTGTGCTCCCCATACCACAATCTAGTAAAAGTTGTGGGTCAGGTGATCTCCATGATACACTCTGGAGTTCTCTAAACCCTGGCCCATAACACAGGGCCCCCAGATAACAGGGGTCCCCAAAATACAGGAGATATGGGAAGGTAGGCAGAGGGCGAGATAATATTGGGAAGGTAGGCAGAGGGTGAGATAATATTGGGAAGGGAGGCAGAGGGCGAGATAATATTGAGAAGGTAGGCAGAGGGTGTGATAATATTGGGAAGGTAGGCAGAGGGTGAGATAATATTGAGAAGGTAGGCAGAGGGTGTGATAATATTGGGAAGGTAGGCAGAGGGTGAGATAATATTGAGAAGGTAGGTAGAGGGTGAGATAATATTGAGAAGGTAGGCAGAGGGTGAGATAATATTGAGAAGGTAGGCAGAGGGTGAGATAATATTGGGAAGGTAGGCAGAGGGTGAGATAATATTGAGAAGGTAGGCAGAGGGTGAGATAATATTGGGAAGGTAAGCAGAGGGTGTGATAATATTGGGAAGGTAGGCAGAGGGTGAGATAATATTGGGAAACCTGTCAGTCTGTCAGTACAGCTCCACAATGCTTTCTCTTCCGGGAAATTTTCCCAAGGACCTGTCTGGAAATCAGATTGTTTGTCTGCTCCACAAAGAAGGATTGGCAATTATGGTGATGAAGGCCACAAGCAGGTATTATTTGATAGCCTCACAGACCTTTGCAATATAATGTGTAAGGTGAGGTCATCAAGGCAGCATTTGACCGAGTATGGCATCAAGGAGCCCGAGCTAAGCTGGAAGCAATGGCAATCAGGAGGAAGATGGTTGTAGTGTTTGGAGGTCAATCATTTCAGCTCCAGGACATCACTTCAGGAGTACCTCAGGGTAGTGCCCGAGGCCCAACCATCTTCAGCTGCTTCATCAATGACCTCCCTTCCATCATAAGGTCAGAAGTGGGGATGCTTGGGAATGACTGCACAATGTTCAGCATCATTTACGACTCCTCAGATAATGAAGCAGTCCACGTCCAAATGCAACAAGACCTGGGCAATATCCAGGCTTGGGCTGAAAATGGCAAGTTATATTTGTGCCACACAAATGCCAGGCAATGAACATCTAATTATTGCCCCTTGACATTCAATGACATTACCAATGCTGAATCCCCCACAATCAACATCCTCGGGGTGGGGGGGGGGGGGGGGGGGGTGTGTGCGCAGGGTTACCATTGATCGAGAACTGAACTGGACTAGCCATATTAATACTGTGGCTACCAGGGCAGGTCAAAGGCTAGGAATCCTATGGTGAGGAATTCATCTCCTGACCCCTCCCCCGCCAAAGCCCATCCACCATCTACAAGGCACAAGTCAGGAGTGTAATGGAATACTCTCCACTTGCCTGGATGAATGCAGCTCCAACAATACCCAAGAAGCTCAACACCATCCAGGACAAAGCAGCCGCTTGATTGCTTTCCTTTCCTGAACCATTCAAACCCTCCACCACCGACAAACAGTGGAAGCCGTGTGCACCATCTACAAGATGCACTGCAGTAACTCACCAAGGTTCCTTAGACAGCACCTTCCAAACCCACAATCACAACTATCTGGAAGGACAAGAGCAGCAGATACCTGGGAACCCCACCAACTGGAGGGTCCACTCCAAGTCACTTACCGTTCCTTCGCTGTCGCTGGGGCAAAGTCTTAGAACTCCCTCCTTAACAGCACAGTGGGTGTACCTACACCTCAAGGAATGCAGCGGTTCAAGAAGGCAACTCACCACCACCTTTTAAAGAGCAACTAGGGATGGGCAATAAATGCTGGCCTAACCAGCGACGCCCATATCCCATAAATGAATTGTAAAAAAACTGGGCCAGTCTGGTTTGTAGAGAGGCTGATGACTGTTTCTTCATGCTGGCTTTGAATGTTTGGGCGGCTCTCTCTGCCACTCTGTTGAAGCAGGGTGGTAGAGAGCCATTCAAACATGTTGAACGCCGTTGGTTCTCATAAAATGTTGGAATTCTTCACTCGTAAAAACAGTCCCATTATCTGAGATCAGAACCTCGGGTCAGCCATTGGTGGCGAACATCCAAAGCAATTTCTCAACTGTTGCTGACAAGGTCGTGGACTTCATTTTGTGTATGTCCAACTACTTGGAGTGAGCATCTACAATGAGAAAAAACATGGAGGCCATAAATGGGGTGTGAAATCGACATGTAGTTGCACCAAAGGTCAACTGGCTACTCCCAAGGGTGCATTAGGGTCATGGATGGAAAGTTCTCTGCATTTGACAATGGTCACATTGTTTGACCAGATTCTCTATGTTGATCTACATCCTGAGCCACCACATGTAACTGCATGCAACCTTTTTCAGCTTTGTAATCCCTGGATCGACACACTGCAGCTCCATAGTAAAAGCCCAAACTCTGGCAGTGTATCTCGAAAGCAAGGACAATTTCCAATGGTGCTGGCAGAGGCAGTATGCTGTCAGGTAGGGGAAGATAACTCAACGCATCTGCGTTTGAAATGTGGGTATCCAGTCTATGTTGAAACATGTATTTGAAGTCTACCAACAATAAAGCCCAGCATTGGACCCTGGCTGAAGCCATGGGGGAATGGCCTTATCCCCCCTAAATAAGTCAATAGAGATTTGTGGTCAGTAATAACTGTGAAATGTCACGCATAGATGCAATGATGGAACTTTTTCACTCCAAATATTGCAGCTAGTCCCTCCTTTTCGATTTGTGAGTCAGTTATTCAGCACCAGTCGACGTCCTCAAGGCACGGTGTGATGAATATCACACTGACCACAGAATCAGGTGAAGGAAAAGCTTTTATTCGAACCAAACCCATGGCCCGAAGGTAGAAACAGGCGTGCGTATGTAGCTGTGCACTTAGACAGTTACACTACAGTTTCCCCATGACAAAATGGTACGAATGAAAGCCGTATCACGTAATTATCATTCAGGATCCCTAATATCCAGTGGGATAGAAATGTAACAATACAATTGTGATTAATACCTAAATAGTTTAAACTACCATAAATAACAAATGTGATACGGAGTGTATAAATAGTACTCCAGGATCTTGGATTGATAACCATAAATTCTTCTAAACTAAAAAACATAATCAGCAAAAGCAAAACGAAAGGCCAACAGAATAATGGAGTTTAACATGGCGCCCAAGCAATTGTTATAACATGCCCGGGTCCTATTTGCTGGGGACAATTGACTACCTCAAGACTCTTGGGGAAGATGAGCTCCCCCAATGAGGGGGGAGGCGGGGCATTTGTTAACTTTACAGCTGTATAAATAGAGGTGGCCAGTGTGGTACTGGCTGGAGAGAGAACCAGTAGTACATTATGGTGCTGTGTAAATATTGTTGTAAATAAAGTTACTTTCTGCTTGACTCGATAAACTCGTGCTGGATTCTTCGTGGCCCTCGAAAAATGGTCTGATCATATTTCTTTTTTTTTAAATTTGTTTTTATTGAAGCTTTCTTCAAACAGAATTTTTACATAACCAATAACAGAAAAATAAAAGGAAAATATTTAATAAAACTAGGTGGCTGTTATCATTATACAAACAGAGAATATACATTAAATGAACAGTACCCCACCTAAGCCCCCACTCCCCCCCCCCCCCCCCACCCCCCACCCCCCCAGATTGCTGCTGCTGCGGACATTTTAATGCTCTCCTAGAAAGTCAAGGAAAGGTTGCCACCGCCTGGAGAATTCCAGCAAGGACCCTCTCAAGGCAAACTTTATTCGCTCCAGGCTGAGGAACCCAGCCACATCACTAACCCAGGTCTCCACACTCCGGGGTTTCGAGTCCCTCCACATTAACAAGATCCGTCTCCGGGCTATCAGGGAGGCAAAGGCCAAAACCTTGGCCTCTTTCTCTTCCTGGACTCCCGGATCCTCTGACACCCCAAAGATCGATATTGTTAGACTCGGCTTCACCCGCGTGTCCAGAATCCTGGACATGGCCCTCACAAAGCCCTGCCAGAATTCTTTAAACGCCGGGCATGCCCAGAACATATGAACATGGTCTGTCGGACTCCCTGAACATCTCACACACCTGTCCTCCACCCTGAAGAACTTACTCATCCTCGCCATCGTCATGTGTGCCCGATGTACCACCTGAAACTGAATTAAGCTGAGCCTGGCACATGATGAGGAGGAATTAACCCTGTCTAGGGCATCAGCCCACAGGCCCTCATCCAGCTCTTCGCCCAGCTCCTCCTCCCACTTGCCCTTCAGTTCCTCCACTGGGGCTTCCTCCACCTCCTGCAGTTCTTGGTCGATGTCCGACACCTTCCCCTCTCCTACCCAGCTGCCACACACCACCCTGTCCTGTGTCCTACGATGGGGTAGCAATGGAAATGTGCCCACTTGTTTTTTGAGAAAGTCACGGACTTGGAGGTATCTCAAGGCATTTCCAGGGGGCAGGCTGAATTTCTCCTCCAGCGCCTTCAAGCTAGGGAAAGTCCCATCTATGAACAGGCCCCCCATCCTTCTAATGCCTGCCCTATGCCAGCTTTGAAAGCCCCCATCTATCTTGCTCAGCACAAATCTATGATTTTTCCGTATCGGGGTCCAAACTGAGGCCCCCTCCTCCTTCCTGTGCCTTCCCCACTGACCCCAGACCCTCAGTGCCGCCGTCACCACCGGGCTTGTGGTGTATCGTGCCGGTGAGAAAGGCAGCGGTGCCGTTACTAGTGCCCCTAGGCTGGTGCCTTTGCATGATGCCGCCTATAGCCGCCCCCACGCCGACTCCTCCTCCATTACCCACTTCCTCATCATGGCCACATTAGCCGTCCAGTAGTAGCTACAGAAGTTCGGAAGCGCCAACCCTCCCCAACGCCCCCCCCCCCCCCCCCCCCCCCCCCCCCCCCCCCCCCGACTGCACTCCAAAAAGTCTTTTAATTCGCGGGGTCTTGTTTGCACACACAAATCCCGTTATAATCCTGTTCACTGGCTTGAAGAAGGATTTGGGGATTGTGGTGAATTATATACCTCGTAATTCACACTGTATTGCCTTACATGTATTGTGTCCTTGTGGGCTCTGTATACGAGCCGTTGCGCGGCTCTGCCCAGAGGGGGAGATGAGGAGTTTGTACTGGGCTGCACCCTTGACTCCGCCCATGGCTCCACCCATGGCTCCTCCCACTAACCAGAAGTATAAAGCACTGCAGTCGTAAGCCTGCTCTCAGTTCCTCTCGTCGCAGGCAGGTTCAGTTGTAAGACTATTAAAACCACTGTTCACTTCCAATCACGTGTCTTGTGAATTGATGGTCTCATCAATTTAATAGTCTTAGAAAACTTGAAGAAAACTACTATGGAATCAGCCCTCAAACATGATCGACTAGACCTCGACCCGCAGGCTGCAGAGGCGAAATAAATCTTTCTACACTGGCTCAGATGTTTCAAGGCCTACCTGGCTGAATCAAGCACTTCAGAAACTACGGAGGAGCAGAAACTGAGCCTACTCAGCAAAGGTGAGCCATCGTATCTCTACGCAACTTAACTGTACTACCTTGTATACGGAGGCCCTGGCTATGCTCGACCGAATGTATGTGCGGCCCATCAACGAGGTCTACGTGCACCACATTTTTACGACCTGCCGCCAGCGCCCCGCGGAGTCGCTGGAAGACTTTCTGCGTGATTTAAAAGCCCTTGCTCGGGACTGCAAGTTTCAGGCTGTAACAGCCGCCCAGCATATGGAACTCACTGTCCATGATGTATACGTTGCAGGGCTCAGGTCCAACTATGTGCGCCAATGGTTGCTTGAGAAAGGGGCCCAGAACTTGGAGGACACTGTAGAGTTAGCTACAACCATGGAGGTCTCATTCCGCAGCCTCACCTCGTTCCCCGCGGACCAGGCAACCCCATCGTGGGCCCCCGACCAGCGACTGCCCCAGGCCTGCACCGCGCGGCCACCCACCCACTACGCAGCACCAGCGTGCTGTTTTTGTGGGCAGCCCCAACACCCATGGCAGCACTGCCCGGCCCGCAACGCGACCTGCAGCAGCTGCGGTCGCAAAGGACACTGCCTGGGTCTGCCTAGCGAAGAATACTCCTACTCCAAACTCTCCCGCAGCCCAGAGCACTCGCTTCCCAAACTCATAGGCCCGCAGGCCCCGTGATGCTGCAGCCTGTATGCCGACTCCGCCCCCACCCGACATGTGCGGCTCATGGGGGCCGCCATCTTGGCAACCCTCCTCCACGCGGTAAGCCACGTGCGACTCATGGGGGCTGCCATCTTGGACCCATCTTCCTCGCTGCCCGCCACATGCGATCCACGGGGGCGGCCATCTTGGGATCCATCCTCTCCAACCTCTGAAAATCATCTCGAAGACTCCGAACTCAGCGGACAGTCATCACGGGGCCACTCCAGCACAACTGATCGAGCCGCCGACTACCCGCAACTCAGCGCGGTCACGTTGGACCAGTCGAGTCCGAAACATATCCGGAACTTTATGATGACCGTTAAAATCAATGGGTACAGGACACCGTGCCTCTTCGACTCCGGGAGCACCGAGAGCTTCGTACACCCAGACCTGGTAAGACGCTGTTCGCTCCCTATTTTCCCTGCACGGCAAACTATCTCCCTCGTCTCGGGCTCACACTTTGTTCACCTCCAAGGGCGCACTGCCGCGACCCTAATGATCCAGGGCGCGAGCTACTCGAACTTCCAGCTGTACGTGCTCCCCGAACTCTGCACCCCACTCTTACTGGGACTCGACTTCCAGTGTAACCTCAAAAGCCTCACACTTAGCTTCGGCGGACCCCTACCTTCACTCACTATCTGCAGTCTAGCAACGCTAAAAATCGACCCCCCCTCCACTCTTTGCTAACCTCACTCCGGACTGCAAACCCGTAGCCACTCGCAGCAGGCGGTATATCCTGCAGGACAGGGTGTTTATCAGAACCGAGGTCCAGAGGCTCCTATGTGAGGGGGTCATAGAGGCCAGTAACAGCCCCTGGAGAGCTCAGGTGGTGGTCGTCAAGACCGGGGAAAAATTCCGAATGGTAGTGGACTATAGCCAAACCATTAACCGGTTCACTCTCCTCGATGCGTACCCCCTCCCCAGGATTGCAGACATGGTGAATCAGATCGCCCAGTACCGCATCTTCTCCACGGTGGATCTGAAGTCTGCATACCACCAGCTCCCAATCCGCCCGGAGGACCGCCACTACATGGCAGATGGCCGCCTCTTCCATTTCCTCCGGGTTCCCTTTGGCGTCACGAATGGGGTCTCGATGTTCCAACAAGCAATGGACCAAATGGTGGACCAGTACGGGCTGCGGGCCACGTTTCCATACTTGGATAATGTCACCATCTGCGGCCATGATCAGCAGGACCACGACACCAACCTCCATCGATTTCTCCAAACCACCCAGAAACTTAACCTCACGTATCACACGGAGAAATGCGTTTTACGCACGACCAGGCTAGCCATCCTCGGCTATGTCATGGAAAACGGAGTCCTGGGTCCCAACCTGGACCGTATGCGCTCCCTCTTACAACTCCCTCTCCCTCATTGTCCCAAGGCCCTCAAGAGGTGCCTGGGATTCTTCTTGTATTACGCCCAGTGGGTCCCTCAGTATGCGGACAAAGCCCCCCCACTATTTAAGGCCACACTCTTTCCTCTGTCAGCTGAGGCTCGCCAGGCCTTCAACTGCATCAAGGAGGACATCGCCAAAGCGGCCATGCAGGCGGTGGATGAATCCGTCCCCTTCCAGGTGGAGAGCGACGCCTCAGCGGTCGCTCTCGCAGCCACTCTAAATCAGGCAGGGAGACCAGTCGCCTTTTTCTCCCGAATCCTCTCCGCTTCAGAACTTCGACACTCCTCGGTCAAAAAGGAAGCACAAGCCACCGTGGAAGCTATACGACACTGGAGGCACTACCTCACAGGTAGGAGGTTCACCCTCATCACCGACCAAAGATCAGTTCCCTTCATGTTTGACAACTCACAAAGGGGCAAAATTAAAAATGATAATATCCTGCGGTGGAGGATCAAACCTTCCACCTACAATTATGATATTATGTATCGACCGGGGAAGCTCAATGAGCCCCCAGATGCCCTGTCCCGCGGCACGTGCGCCAGCGCGCAAGACGACCGCCTGAAAGCTATCCACAATGACCTCTGCCACCCAGGGGTCACCCGGCTCACCCACTACGTCAAAGCCCGAAATCTGCCTTTCTCCACTGAGGAGGTAAAAGCCATCACCAGGGATTGCCCGATCTGCGTGGAGTGCAAACCGCACTTCTATAGACCAGACAAGGCCCACCTGGTAAAGGCATCCCGGCCCTTTGAACGCCTGAGCATCTATTTCAAAGGGACACTCCCCTCGACCAATCGAAATGTGTACTTTCTGAACGTCATCGATGAGTTCTCCCGCTTCCCGTTTGCCATCCCGTGCCCACACAGTCATCAGAGCCCTGCATAGTATCTTCACCCTGTTTGGTTCCCCTAGCTATGTACACAGCGACAGGGGTTCGTCCTTCATGAGCGACGAGCTGCGTCAGTACCTGCTCGACAAGGGCATTGCCTCGAGCAGGACTACCAGCTCCAACCCCAGGGGGAACGGGTAGATGGAGAGGGAGAACACGACAGTCTGGAAGACCATCCTACTGACCCTCCGGTCCAGCAATCTCCCGACCTCCCACTGGCAGGAGGTCCTCCCCGATGCGCTCCATGCTATTAGGTCCCTCCTATGTACAGCCACCAACCAGACCCCTCACGAGCGACTATTTGTTTTTTCTGGGGGCACTACCACGGGGGTTTCGCTCCCAGCATGGTTGAAGACGCCGGGCCCAGTTCTCCTCCGGAAGCACGTCCGGGCACACAAAACTGATCCGCTCGTAGAAAGAGTGCTCCTACTCCACTCCAACCCCCAATACGCTTCCATTGAATACCCTGACGGCCGTCAGGACACAGTTTCCCTCCGGGACTTGGCACCTGCAGGATCCAACTCCACCACCACTACCGCCAAGGTACCTCTCACACTACACCCCACCCAACCCTCCACGCCCTGCGCCCCCGCGCCTATAGCTTCACTGCCCATGACCCGCGCCCCCGCGCCAATAGGTTTCCTGCGCTCCCCGTCGCACCAGTCGGGTACGAAGCTCGGACCGAATCACCCCTGGAGTCCACCATCGCACCCTCGCCGACAGCCCCCACCCAGCCACCCAAAGAGGCTGAAACCCTGGTGCTCCGCCGATCCCAAAGGACGACTCGGCCACCGGACCGGCTCAATTTGTAGACCCATCACCCCCGCCGGTCTCGATTTTTTTACAGGGGTGAATGATATACCTTGTAATTCACACTGTATTGCCTTGCATTGTATTGTGTCCTTGTGGGCTCTGTATATGAGCCGTTGCGCGGCTTTGCCCATAGGGGGAGATGAGGAATTTGTACTGGGCTCCACCCTTGGCTCTGCCCATGGCTCGTCCCACTAACCGGAAGTATAAAGCACTGCAGTCGAAAGCCTGCTCTCAGTTCCTCTCGTCGCAGGCAGGCTCAGTTGTAAGACTATTAAAACCACTGTTTACTTCCAATCACGTGTCTTGTGAATTGATGGTCACATCAGGGATGAAGATGGGAAGGCACTGGAAAATGAACAGGAATCTGGGGAGGACCGTCCTTTTCACTGTCTGCACCCTTCCCGCCAGGGAAAGCAGGTGCATGTCCCACCTTATAAAGTCTCCCTCCATCTGCTCTACAAGCCAAGATACATTGAGCCTGTGTAGGGCATCCCAGTTCCTAGCCACCTGTATACCTAGGTAGCGAAAGCTCCTCTCCACCATCTTGAGAGGGAGCATCCATAGCAGCCACTACTTCTGCATCCCCTCCTTCTGAGGGCATCATGATAATGTTTAGGAGCCTCCTCACATTTGTGTTCAATTGCCTGCCCTTGACGAAACCAGTCTGATCCTCATGAAAATGAAATGAAATGAAAATGAAATGAAATGAAAATCGCTTATTGTCACAAGTAGGCTTCAAATGAAGTTACTGTGAAAAACCCCTAGTCGCCACATTCCGGCGCCAGTTCGGGGAGGCTGATACGGGAATCAATCACTCCCGGGACACAGTCCTCTATTCTAGTAGCCAAAATTTTAACCAGCAGTTTGGCATCCACGTTCAGGAGCGATATCGGCCTGTAGGACTCACATTGAAGCAGATCCTTCTCCCTCTTCAAAATGAGTGAGATCAATGCCTGCGACATCGTCGGTGGGAGAGTTCCTCTCTCCTTTGTCTCGTTAAAGGTTCTTAGCAGGAGTGGGCTTAGAAACTCCGAGAATTTCTTGAAGAATTCTACAGGGAAGCGGTCCGGACCCGGGGCCTTGCCCAACTGCATACTTTCTAGGCCCTTAACTATCTCCTCCAACTCAATTGGGGCCCCCAGTCCCTCGACCAGCTCTTCGTCCACCATTGGGAACCTCCAATTGGTCCGTAAATTGCTTCATCCTTGCCCCTCCTACTGAGGGCTCTGACTCGTACAGTTTACAATAAAACTCCTTGAAGACTTTGTTGATCTTCTCTGGGCCCAAGACCATATTACCTTCCTTATCCCTAACACCCCGATCTCTCTGGCCGCCTCTCTCCTGTGAAGTTGGTGCGCCAGCATCCTACTTGCTTTCTCCCCATACTCGGAGACTGCCCCTTTCACTTTCCTCAGCTGCACCTCCGCCTTCCCCGTGGTCAGCAGATCGAACTCCGCCTGCAATCTCCGGCGCTCCTTTAGCAGCCCCTCCCCGGGGGTCTCCACATACATCCTGTCAACTCTGAGTATCTCGCCCACCAGCCTCTCCCTCTCTGCCCTCTCCCTCTTCTCTCTATGGGACCTAATAGAAATCAACTCCCCTCTAATAACTTTCTTCATAGCCTCCCAGATCGTTGTTGCTGTTACCTCCCCTGTATCGTTTGTTGTCACATAGTTTTAGATGCCCCTCCTTATCCACCCACACACCTCTTCATCTGCTAGCAGCCCCACATCCAGTCTCCAGAGAGGGCACTGCCCTCCCTCCGCCCCCAGTCGCAGGTCCACCCAGTGCGGGGCATGGTCTGAGACCGCAATGGCCAAATACTCGATCCTCTCTACCCTCGGGATTAACGCCCTACTCAACACAAAAAAGTCAATCCGAGATTACACTTTATGAACATGGGAGAAAAAGGAGAACTCCTTCGCCCTTGGCCGCGCGAATCTCCACAGGTCCATGCACCCCCATCTGGTCCATGAACTCCCTCAGGGCCCTGGCCACCGCCGGTCTCTTTCCCAACCTGGACTTAGACCGGTCCAGCCCCGGATCCAAGACTGTGTTGAAGTCCCCTCCCCATGATCAAATTACTTGACTCCAAGTCCGGGATTTTACCCAGCATGCGCCTCATGAATTCCACGTCATCCCAGTTCGTGGCGTAGACGTTCACTAAGACCACCCGGGCCCCCTGCAGCTTTCCACTCACCATTATCTACCTGCCCCCCCCCCCCCCCCCCCTGTCCGCCACAATACTCCCTGCCTAAAACGCCACTCGTTTACTAACCAGAATTGCCACCCCTCTGGTCTTCGAGTCTAGCCCCGAGTGGAACACCTGGCCCACCCATCCCCTCCTTAACCTAGTTTGGTCAGCGAGTTTTAAGTGCGTCTCCTGTAGCATGGCCACGTCTGCCTTTAATCCCTTTAAATGCGAGAACACGCAGGACCTCTTGACCGGCCCGTTCAGACCCCTCACATTCCACGTGATCAGCCTGGGCTGGGGGGTTAACCCCCCTCCCTGCCGACTAGCCATCCCCCTTTTTCGGCAGCCCCGCGCACCCCCGTTCAATCCAGCCCTCCCGTCGGAGGCCCCCCAACCCGACTCTCCACCTGGACCCCTAAAGTTGGCTCCCCTTCAGTCAGCAAAGCAGCACCCCATCCCCCCCCCCCCCCCCCGGCCCCCAATCCCAATCCTCCCTGCCAAGCACCCGCTTAGCACTGATTTCCCCCCCATTACGCTTCCGTAAGTCAGCTGACTCATGCTGACCCCGGCCTCTCCCGCCTCTATCCCCAATCTTACTGTAGTCTCCTCCTTCAGACCCCCAACTTCCCCTCTCCCGCAGGGTAAGAAGCATTGCCATCCACATTCTTCCCATAAAATGAGAAACACAACCCGGGTGTTACCCCACCCCCTGAAAAAAAAACAAAAGAAGAAAAGCGGACAGCTTAAATTCTACTACCAATCTTACATCAGGCCAATACCCGGTTACACATCCCCTCCAGGGCGATTCACCCACGTGCAGCTGTCCTGTTAGTTTGAGTCCAGCTTTTCGTGCTTAATAAATGTCCACGCCTGGTCCGGCGTATCGAAGTAGTGGTGCCTGTCCTGGTACGTTACCCAAAGCCTCGCCGAATGCAGCAGCCTGAACTTCACCCCTTTGTTGTGGAGGACCGCCTTAGTCTGGTGTAATCCCGCATGCCTCTTAGCCAATTCAGCTGCCAGGTCCTGGTATATCGGAATCTCACAGTTCTCCCACTTACTGCTCCGCTCCTTCTTTGCCCAAAGCAAGACATGCTCCCTGTCTGTGAAGCGGTGGAACCTTATCACCATCGCCCTCGGTGGTTTGTTTGCCCTAGGCTTCCTCGCGAGGACTCTGTGCACCACGTCCAGTTCCAAGGGTCGCGGGTAGGCTCCCGCGCCCATCAGCGTCATCAGCATTGTAGTCACATACGTGCTCACGTCCGCCCCCTCCGCACCTTCAGGGAGGTCCAGAATCCTCAGGTTTAGATTCCTAGACCTATATTCGAGGTCATCCAGTCTCTCCTGCCATCTCTTGTGCAGGGCCTCATGCGCCTCCACCCTGACCGCCAGGCCCAGGATCTCATCCTCATTGTCAGATACCTTTATCTCCACCTCTTTGATCGCCTGCTCCTGTACAGTTCTGAGCCTCCACCTTCCTTTCCATGGAGGCCTTCATAGGAGCCAGCATCTCGGTCTTCACCTCTGCGAAGCAGCTTCTCAGGAACTCTTGCTGCTCCCTCGACCACTGGACCCATGCTGCTTGGTCCAAGCCGGCCGCCATTTTGTCTTCCCGGATCCGTTCAGCTCGCTTCCCCGCAATCGCTCTCTTGACGGCCCCATTCCTGGTTCCCTCCACGCAGCAGTGAGGGGAACCTCTCCAGCGTCTCTTGCCATGCCGGAAATCACCGCGGAAGTGCCGCTATCGCTCCGTTGAAGGGCCCAAATGTCCGATCCCGGTGGGAGCTGTCGTGTGTGCGACCTAGTCTGACATGGCCGCTACCAGATGTCGTCTGATCATATTTCAAGATGTCTTGACATCAGGACCATCATTAAACACCAATAAACTGTCCGTTGAAGGTCGATTGTCCTTTAAAATAATAAACTTGCAAATGTAAATGGTGGGCTGTTTTGAAGACTGTAATTTACATTTGCAAGTTTATTATTTTTAAGGACAGTCCTCCTCTTGTTTCTCTTCTTATAAGAGAGGAGTTAAAAGTTCTGTTTCTTGCCTGTTCATCGAACAATTCATTTGGACTTGGAAGTATGCCTTTCATACTTTGATAGAAGTTTTTGCAATAGAGATACTCTTTGGATATCCATGATTATTATATCTTTCTTTTTGTAATGACAATCTGTTACAGGATATATATTCTGTAAACTCTGCAAATCTTTCTTATATTTTATAAGTTTACAATAAACCCCACTAAAAATATAACTATGGATGTGTTATATTGATTAAGCCTAAGTTCCTAGAAGCTTATTAGGAACTCCTGGAGACAAGAACGTGTGCTGAAAAAGTATTGATTTAATTTGAGCAATTTATCTGGAAATTCCATTGGGATGTAACTGAGAGTTGTTTGACTTCTTGGGGCTCTGAAGGTCACCTCCCCATTGTGAGAGCCGCTCATTGTTCTATCTAGGAAGATAGCTTTCCCTCTTTCAGTGATTTAGTCTCAGACAGACTAGTAAGATTAATTACCCAGGTCAGAAATCCTAAATCACAAATTATAGGCTTTTCTGCACCATCTTCCATTTTATGGACCAAAACCGTTCCGATTCCTCAAGGGAACGCATTGCAGGTGAGAGTGATCTCTTTTGAATTGTCAAATTGGACAAAGAGACTGGATGACTGTAAAGCTAGTTAACTTGTTCAAAGGCTGCTTTCTGATTCTCTCTCCAATACCTGCTCTGGTGCTTCTTGAGTCGTGTGTGTAAGGGTGCCAACATTGTAGAAAGATTAGGAATAAATTTGGCGTAGTAGTTCACCATTTCGAAAAAGGATTTCAATTTGATGTATTTTTGCGGGCCAGCGCTTGCTTAATTGCTTTGATCTTCTCCTCCATAGGACGCAGTCCTACGGCATCCAGCCAGAAACCTAAGTATGTCACTTCCTGAGCTTGGGATGGACTGTTGTTGTGTGGCTGAGGTGTGTGAAGATTGGGCTGGGAAACATCTGGAAGGTGTTCCCTAGATTGCCGGGATGCACCCTATTGGAGCGACTGCTGCTTCGGGATGTGGAAGGGGAGGGAAGAATTGGGGATATATATAAGTGGCTTGGGAAGCAGGGAGGCAGGCAGGTGGTGAAAATCAGGAGAAATGGGAAGCGGAGTTGGAAATGGAGATCAATTGGGGAGTATGGAATGAGGCACTGCGAAGGGTAAACGGGACCTCCTCTTGTGCAAGGATGAGCCTGATACAGTTTAAGATGGTGCACAGGGTGCATATGACTCGGGCGATAATGAGTGGGATCTTTCACGGGGTAGCAGATGAGTGTGAAAGGTGTGGGCGGGGGCCAACGAATCACGCGCACATGTTTTGGTGTTGCGAAAAATTGGGAAGGTTCTGGGCGGGAGTGTTTGCGGTCTTAGCCAAGATAGTGGAGGAGGGAGTGGACCCAGGCCCTTTGGTGGCGATATTTGGGGTTTCAGAGAAGCCAGAGCTCATGGAGAGGAGGAAGGCCGATGTCTTGGCCTTCACCTCTCTGATTTCACGGCGATGGATTTTGCTGGAGTGGCGGTCGGCATTGCCACCGGGGGTAGCAGCATGGTTGGGTGACCTGTATGACATTCTGCGGCTAGAGAAGATAAAGTATGAGTTAAGGAGCTCATCAGGGGAGTTTGTGAAAAGGTGGGGGATGTTTGTGACCATGTTTGAAGAGCTGTTCATCGCAGGGGGGTGGGGGGGGGGGGGGGGGGGGGCGGGGGGTGATGGGAGGGGGGGTGGTGAAAAAGGAGAAAACTCTGTACAAACTGTATAGCTAATTGTTGGGAAATATGTTTCCCGGGGTGTTTATTTGCTGTAACCTACTTTGATACATATTTGTAATAAAATGCGTTTAAAAAAAAAGAAACTTTGGGTGTGGCCTCAGGATCCACATAAATCTTTGCTTTTAGGCCCTGTATCTTCCCTAATTTATTTTGGAAAGCCTCTACTTTTTTAACACACTATGAAGACCCCTTTTGTTAATTTGGAAGATTTCTTGCCAATTTAACCTAATTTGGTGAAGCTAAGCCCGGTCCGTCAGACATGGCCCTTGGTCCCCCACTACTATTAAAGATGGTTGAACTGATTGGTTGCCATAGCTTATGGGCATTGTGGTTGTTCCTCGGATTCTTAAAGATTCCCTAGTATACATGGCTAGTCTAGCTGTCATGCTTTTTAACTTCAGGGGCTGGACCCCACTTTGCAAATAATGATACATTTGTTCACCTACAACTGTAGCAGAGGCCCTTATGTCCACCTCCAATCTAAGCGGCTGACCGTTTACTATTGGCACAATTGTAATTGGGGGGTGTCTTGCACATCTTTATTTTGTTGAAACTGGACACTTCAGATCCATTTTCAGGTTTGATCTCAACAATGTGTACTGGAGTATGTGTTTTTTTATGGCCCCATGTGGGCTCTGCCTAGTGTTACATTTCCTCTTAATGTGCCTCTTATTGCAGGCATAACATGTAGCTTCCCTGAATCTACATCTTTCATGGGGATAATCTCCCTCACACTGGTAGCATTCTTCATAGCTCCTGGTCTGTAAACATATGTTTGCACTCTCTTTTGCTCTGTGCTTCTGCTCAATACTTTCTGTGCTTTCATCTTTGGTGTCACAACTGCCAGTGGCTTCCCCCGAAACCTGGTGGATCTCACTTGCTTGCATGATCTGTAACACTATGGCCCTCCTCTTGGCACTTTCCATAGCATGACTTCTTGAAGCTTCTGCCTCTGCTAACAATTGTTTTTGCCTGGCTGTGTTGCTAACACCACACACCAACCTGACCCCAACATATGGTTAAGCACAGACCCGAACTCGCATTGTTCAGCCGTTTGTTTTAGAAGCACCACAAACGCCACAGTCATCTCCCCTGGGTCCTTGTCATCGAATTGCACTTGTTTATCACATTATTATCAAGGGGTTCAGGTGATAATGACCCTTGACTAATTCCACAAACTCCTCAAATGTTTTTGAGTCGGGGGCATCTGGGGAAGTCAGACTCCTAACCAGGTTATATGTCGGAGTCCCATAGGCCGTCAATAGGATTACCCGCTGCTTTTCTTCCCCACCGATTTCATTGGCCATAAAATGACAGCAGAGACGTTCAATATATAGTTTCCATTTCTCTGTATTGGGGTTAAATGGTTCCAGTTAGCCATAGAGACATTTTGACACTCTCAGACTGCTGAACGAGTTTACTTCAAGGAAAGGCTTTCCACACGAGGCCTGCTCTCCCAACTGCTGTAGCAGTAGGAAGGGACTCCAGTTGATCCTTATTGCCAATGTAATACCTGACAGAAGGGGAACTACCAAGTTGATTAATGAATAAAAGTCTATCAAAATAATAACTATATACAGAGAGTGAGAAAAAAGGCTACCATGTTCCAAGACTTCAAACTCCTAATTAACTGGAAAAACTGTGCTCTGTCTCCAAAGTTCACGCATTCCAGCCCCATTGGCCAATCTGGTCACATGACACTTCAGAAACTCGCTCCCCTAAAGAGACATGCTACCACAAAATTGGTCTAAATTTACCTCTTCTGTTCTATAGAATGCAAATCATCTTGTGTCACCCCCCCTCTCTAGCTACAGCCATATAGATTAAAGACAAAAATTAATTTCTTTTCCCCTGCTTCATGGATCAAAAACTGCGACACAGCTCTATTTCTTACTTCCTCAGATGTTTACACCCCATTACAAACAAAAACACATTTCTTCCAGATACGGATAAGCCATGAATAAGAATCATAAAATCCCTATAGTGCAGAAGGAGGGCATTCGGCCCATCGAGTCTGCACTGACCCTCTCAAAGAGGGTCAATCCCCATAACTAGGGGCAATTTAGCATAACCAATCTAATTAACCTGTACATCTTTGTGACTGTGGGAGAAAACCGGTGCACCCGGAAGAAACCCACGCAGACACGGGAAACATGTGGAAATTCCACACAGTCACCCAAGGTCGGAATCGAACCCGGGTCTCTGGCGCTGTGAGGCAGCAGTGTTTTTTTAAAAATAATTTTTATTCAAACTTTTCACATATTATAAGTAACAGAAAGGAAAAATAGAACCCCCCCCCCCCCCCCCACCCCTTTGCACAAATAATAAAACAACAAGAACAAAAGTGCATAAATAAACAAATAAACGTTAACCAGTAAACAATAGTAAATCGCCAACCAAACACGAATATACTCCTCCCCCCCCTCCCCCCACCCCCCGGGTTGCTGCTGCTGCTGACCATGTCCTAAAGCTCTGCCAGGAAGTCTAGGAACGGCTGCCACCGCCTGATGAACCCTTGCACAGATCCTTAAGGCAAATTTCACCCTCACCAATTTAATAAACCCCGCCATGTCGTTAATCCAGGATTTCACGCTTGGGGGCCTCGCATCCTTCCACTGAAGCAGAATCCTTCGCCGGGCAACTAGGGATGCAAAGGCCAGAATACCGGCCTCTTTCGCCTCCTGCACTCCCGGCTCATCTGACACCCCAAATATTGCGAGCCCCCAGCCTGGCTTAACCCTGGAATTCACTACCCTTGACACCGTCCTCGCTACGCCCCTCCAGATTTCCTCTAACGCTGGGCATGCCCAGAACATGTGGGTGTGGTTTGCTGGACCCCCCTCACACCTCACACATCTGTCCTCACTCGCAAAAAACTGGCTCACCTTGCCCTGGTCATGTGCGCCCTGTGCAGCACCTTAAATTGTATCAGGCTGAGCCTTGCGCAAGAGGAGGAAGAGTTTACCCTTTCCAGGGCATCCGCCCACGCACCCTCGTCGATCTCCTCCCCCAGCTCCTCCTCCCACTTACCTTTGAACTCCTCCGCCGAGGCCTCTTCCTCTTCCTGCATCACCTGGTAAGTTGCCGAGATCCTACCATCTCCAACCCACACCCCCGAAAGCACCCTGTTCTGGACCCTGCGCGCCGGCAGCAGCGGAAACTCCACCACCTGATGCCTAACGAACACCCTTACCTGCATGTATATGAAGGCATTTCCAGGGGGGAGCCCGAATTCCTCCTCCAGCTCCTCAAGGCTCACAAACTTCTCGTCAATGAAAAGGTCTCCCATCCTCCTAATACCTGCCCTGTACCAGCTCCGGAACCGCCCATCCATTTTCCCCGGGACAAACCAATGGTTCTCCCGTATCGGGGACCACACCAAAGCCCCCACCTTCCCCCTGTGACGTCTCCATTGCCCCCAGATTTTGAGGGTCGCCGCCAACATCGGGCTCGTGGTATACCTTGTTGGAGGGAGCGGCAGCGGTGCCGTCACCAGCGCCACCAGGCTCGTGCCCACACAGGACGCCATCTCCAACCTCTTCCGTGCCGTCCCCTCCCCCTCCATTACCCACTTGCGTACCATCTCCACGTTGGCAGCCCAATTGTACCCGCAGAGGTTAGGCAACGCCAGCCCCCCCCCCCCCCCCCCCCCGTCCCTGCTCCGCTCCAGAAACACCCTTCTCACCCTCGGGGTCTTCTTCGCCCACACAAACCCCACAATGCTCCTGTTAACCAGCTTAAAGAAGGCCTTGGGGATCAGGATGGGCAGGCACTGAAACAAAAACAAAAACCTCGGGAGCACCGTCATTTTAACCGACTGCACCCTACCCGCCAGGGAGAGCGGCAGCATATCCCACCTTTTGAAATCCTCCTCCATTTGCTCCACCAGCCTCCTTAAGTTGAGCTTATGCAGGGCCCCTCAGCTTCTAGCCACCTGCACCCCCAGGTATCTAAAACTCCTTTCTGCCCTTTTTAGCGGAAGCTCACCAATCCCCCTCTCCTGGTCTCCCGGGTGCACCACGAACAGCTCACTCTTCCCCATGTTAAGCTTACCCGGAGAAATCCCCAAACTCAAGGATCCTCATCACCTCCGGCATTCCCCCCACTGGGTCCGCCACATATAACAGCAGATGTCCGCATACAACGATACCCGGTGTTCCTCCCCCTCACACCAACCCCCTCCAGTTCCTAGACTCCCTCAAAGCCATGGCTAGGGGCTCAATCACCAGTGCAAAGAGCAGAGGGGATAGAGGACATCCCTGCCTCGTTCCTCGGTATTGCTGGAAATATTCTGACCTCCTCCTGTTCGTGGCCACACTCGCCACCGGGGCCTCGTACAGCAGCCTCACCCAGCTGACGAACCCCTCCCCGAACCCAAACCTCCTCAACACCTCCCACAGGTAGCCCCACTCCACCCTATCAAAGGCCTTCTCCGCATCCATAGCCGCCACTATCTCCGCATCCCCCTCCACCGCCGGCATCATAATTACATTCAGGAGCATACGTACGTTGGTATTTAACTGCCTCCCTTTCACAAAACCCGTCTGATCCTCGTGTATGACCTCCGGAACACAGTCTTCGATCCTCATGGCCAATATCTTTGCTAGTAGTTTCGCATCCACATTAAGGAGTGAAATCGGCCTATACGACCCACACTGTAAAGGGTCCTTGTCCCGCTTCAGAATTAGAGAAATCAGCGCCCTAGACATCGTCGGGGGCAGGACCCCCCCCCCCCCCCCCCCCTTGCTGAAAGTCCTTACCAGCAGCGGGCCCAACAGGTCCACGTACTTCCGAAAGAATTCCACCGGGAACCCATCTGGCCCCGGTGCCTTCCCCGCCTGCATACTCCCTAGTCCATTGACCAGTTCCTCCAACCCAACCGGCGCCCCCAGCCCCGCCACCTGCCCCTCCTCTACCCTCGGGAACCTCAGCCGGTCCAGAAAGTGACCCATCCCCCCTCCTCCGATGGGGGTTCAGACCGATACAGTCCCTCGTAGAAGTCCCTGAAGACCCATTAATACCCTTCGCACCGTGCTCCACCCTCTCTCCCTCACCCCCCCGATCTCCCTCGCTGCCTCCCGCTTCTGAAGCTGGTGTGCCAGCATCCGACTAGCCTTCTCTCCATACTCGTATGCTGCCCCTTGCACCTTCCTCCACTGCACCTCCATCTTCCTGGTGGTCAACAGGTCAAACTCGGCCTGGAGGCTGCGTCGCCCCTTAAGTAATCCCTCCCCAGGGGCCTCTGAGTACCTCCTATCCACCCTTACCATCTCCCCACTAGCTTCTCCCTCTCTCTCCTCTCCTCCCCCTCTTTGTGGGCCCTGATGGAAATCAGCTCTCCCCTGACCACCGCCTTCAGCGTTTCCCAGACCACCCCTACCTGCACCCCCCCATTATCATTGGCCTCCAGGTACCTCTCTATACACTCCCGGACCCGCCCACTCACCTTCTCATCTGCCAACAACCCCACCTCCAAGCACCACAGCGGCCGCTGGTCCCTCTCATCCCCCAGCTCGAGGTCTACCCAATGCGGGGCATGGTCAAAGCAGAGATGGCTATTGTCGAATACTCCGTGTCCTCCACCCTCGGAATCAGCGCCCTGCTCATTACAAAAAAGTCAATCCGAGAGTAGGCCTTATGAACATGGGAGAAGAATGAGAATTCCCTGGCCCCCGGCCTCGCAAACCTCCACGGATCCACTCCTCCCATCTGGTCCATAAACCCCCTCAGCACCTTGGCCGCCGCCGGCCTTTTGCCCATCCTAGACCTAGAGCGATCCAATGCCGGATCCAGCACCGTGTTGAAGTCCCCCCCATTATCAACCCCCCTGTCTCCAAGTCCGGGATCCGGCACAACATGCGCTGCATGAACCCCGCATCATCCCAATTCGGGGCATATACATTTACCAAGACCACCCGCACCCCCTGCAGCTGACCACTCACCATCACATACCTATCTCCGTTGTATGCCACGATGCTCAACGCCTCAAACGACACCAGCTTCCCCACCAAAATCGCCACCCCCCCGATATTTTGCATCCAGCCCTTAATGGAACACCTGCCCTACCCTCCCCTTTCTCAGCCTTACCTGATCTGCCATCCGCAGATGCGTTTCCTGGAGCATGACCACATCTGCCTTCAGCCCCTTCAGGTGCGCGAACACACGGGCCCGTTTGACCGGCCCGTTCAGGCCTCTTACATTCCAGGTTATCAGCTGGATCAGGGGGCTGATCCCCACCCCGCTGATTAGCCATAACCCTTTCTAGGCCAGCCACGTGCCCGCACCTCCCGCGCTTCCCGTTCCCCCAGCGGCAGATCCCTGCCCCGACCTCCTCTACAGACTCCAGCTCCCCCTTGGCCATTCCAGCAGCAACCCGGTTTCCCCCTCCACCCCCCCTAGCACCGGCCGCGCCCCCTCTGGCATAGCTCCCTTTCCAGGCCCAGTCCCAATTTCCCCAGCCTGGCCCCCCCCCCCCCACCCCGGGCGGGGCCCCATCCCCATTTCCAGCCACCAACACCCACAGGCTTTTACCTGCCCCCCCCCTACGAACCCACCCGACAGACAGAGAAGAAACATTGCCCAACCTAACCACAAAATTCCCCCAAAACACAACACAACAGTCCCAACCATCCCCCCTCAGCGTCCCCTCATCCCCGGCCCTCAATCCAAGTCCAGCTTTTCGGCCTGAATAAAGGTCCACGCCTCTTCCGGCGTCTCGAAATAATGGTGACGGTCCCTGTGGGTGACCCACAGTCGCGCCGGCTGCAACATGCCGAACTTCACCCCTCTCCGGTGCAGCACCGCCTTAGCCCGATTGTACCCGGCCCGCTTCTTAGCCACCTCCGCGCTCCAGTCCTGATAAATACGGACCTCAGCGTTCTCCCACCTGCTGCTCCGCTCTTTCTTGGCCCACCTTAGCACACTTCTCTGTCCACGAACCGGTGGAACCGCACCAGCACCACCCGCGGTGGCTGGCTGGGCTTGGGCCTCCTCGCCAGCACTCGATGGGCCCCCTCCAGCTCCAGGGCCCCCTGGAAGGCCCCCGCGCCCATCAACGTGTTCAACATGGTGACCACATAGGCACCCACATCCGATCCTTCCAGTCCCTCCGGGAGGCCCAGAATCCGCAGATTCTTTCTTCTCAACCGGTTCTCCATGTCCTCGAACTTTCGCCTGCCATTCTTATGGAGCGCCTCGTGCGCCTCCACCTTCACCGTCAGGCCCAAGATCTCGTCCTCATTCCCTGAGACCTTTTGCCAGACCTCACGGACCTTCCGGATCGCCACCCCTTGGGCTGTCTGGGTCTCAAGCAGCTTGTCAATTGATGCCTTCATCGGCTCCAGCAGCTCTGCCTTCAGCTCCGTAAAGCAGCGCTGGAGAAACTTCTGCTGCTCCTGTGACCACTGTGCCCACGCTGCCTGGTCTCCAGCCGCTGCCATCTTGGTCTTCCTCCCTCGCACCTTTCTCTGCTCCAATTCCACTTTTTTCACCACTCCACTCCTGGTCCAATCCATTCAGTGCTGGGGGAATATTGCTGTCCCCTTCCCACACTGGGAATCGTCACAAAAGTACCGTTGGGGGCCCTAAAAAGAGCCCAAAAGTCAGTTTCTAGCGGGAGCTGCCGCACCTGCGACTTAGCTCCGCATAGCCGCAACCGGAAGTCTGAGGCAGCAGTGTTAACCACTGTGCTGCCCCACATAAGGTCATATTCGCTTGTCAATATATTTTAATCCAAGCTGCACAGATATCAGAAAATAAAGGTTCCTCTCTTGTATAGATCAACTAAAGCAATACATGGTTTGTTTAAAGATTGTGGCATCCTAAGTTCAGACTATTGAACTCAATGCTGTAAACTATTCCTTCAAACCAGAAAACTCCTTGCATTCAGATTTTGTGACAACACAAATTCATTGCATATAATTTATCACAAGCAATTTGCCTTCCTGTTCCCCAATTACCTTGATTGTTAATTGTCCAACAGAAATTCAAACTGAATCATTTCACATTAAACTGTGGCTGCAGAAAAAAATCAAAATATGTTAGAAATTAAAAAAATTAGTACAATTATCAAAACCTTACAAGAAGCTCCATCAAGGTGTTAGTCTCGAGGTCTCAGTGAACTTCAAAAGCTAAGGACTGAATTTACTCACTGAAGGTGAAGTCCAGACACCAGGGCTGAAATGGAACCTGACCCAGTTTGACTACTTTCAGGATATTGCATGGTTCTGAATACTAGAAGTTCTGGTGGAACTAATTTGAGCATCAGAGGGTAGGTTATTGCCATTCTATATCAAGATTTCAAGTTATCAAGCTTGATACTGCTTGATAGCGCTGCCAGCAACACTTTCCATTCATTTTATGATGACTCTGAATAGTTGATTAATGATAAAAGTGGATTATTCTTTTTCCTGAGCCTATAACTTTAGCCTTACAATATGTAGTCATCTGCATTTCTACAATTCCTTCGACCTCCAATTTCAAACTTTCAGTATAACTTCAGATTGAATATTAAATATTTCAGTTAATTATAAATTTCAAATGACGTTTAAGAAGTACAAACCAAGCAGTGAGAGGTTTGGTGCGAGAGTAAACAGGAAGGAACCACATTGAGCGATCTCATCATATCACAAGCAGAAAACATCTAGTTGCCAAGCTTGCAATGAGTCTCATTGAAACTGGCAAATGCAGCCATTGAATTTTGATAGATTATCCCCTTTAAATATAGTTCAAACCAAATATAATAACTTGAATTATCAGAAAGAGTGGCTAAGGACATCCATTGTTCACCCAATTCTTGCACCATCTCAATTGGAAATTCCTAATGTGGAAGTTTTGATGATTTTGGCAGTGCGGCATGTCACCTGATCATGCATGTATATGTGAGCACATCGTCATAGATGTGTATGTCTGCATGTGTAAGTGTGTGTATTTGTTGTAGAGGTCATCCAACTGAACAAATACTATCTTGCACTGAGGCCGATAAGTGGAAGTCATTGGCCAAAGTTCAAGCATGGAAACCCTGGCTAATTATCGACTCTCAATAGATGCAACTGTTGATGTATTCATAGTATCACATGGCTGAGGTATTAGAAATAAACAACTGTTTGTACACTTTGTGAAATATTCAATCTATCAAGCATGTTCCACCATTTCTCGAGGTCATGGTTGAATGCCTTCCAAAAGTGTAGAATCAGCCCATGACTCACTTTTGAAGCATAGTTGCAGTCATACTGTAGGAAAGTCAAGGCAGGAACTCTCTAATATTCTAAAATGCAACATCCGCCTCCAAACATCATCTAGACTACTTTCAGTGCTCAAAGCAAGCAGCATAAATCTAATACGACCATTGTGTGTGTTTGTAGCAAGATTTACATTCTGCATAACAAATACGGTAACACAGTGGTTAACACTGTTGCTTCACAGCACCAGAGACCCGGGTTCGATTCCCGGCTTGAATCACTGTCTGTGTGGAGTCTGCACGTTCTCTCCGTGTCTGTGCGGGTTTCCTCCGGGTGCTCTGGTTTCCACCCACAAGTCCCGAAAGACGTGCTTGTTAGGTGAATTGGACATTCTGAATTCTCCCTCAGTGTACCTGAACAGGTGCCTGACTGTGGCAGCTAGGGGATTTTAACAGCAACTTCATTGCACTGTTAATGTAAACCTACTTGCGATACTAATAAAGATTATTATTATTATAAAAAATGCAAACGGGTTGATTTTGTGCCACAATCTTTGTGGCAATCATTGGATTGATGTGGCTAAGCCTTTTAAACTTTCTTGCAGGCTCAAGGTAATACTGCGGAGGCTAGTTGTATAACCAAAAAGGGGCTAACTGTGAACAAGGAAAAGATTAGCTGTGTAAAGGCGGGGGGGTCTCTGAAATAGGCCTTCCTTCTAGGACTCCCGGGTCCACTCTCCCCGGGACCCTGGTCCCAGACCCCGCATGTTTTCCCCATTGGTCGGGATACATGTGGCCCCGAGACGGCCACATGGGCAGCGAGTGATCGCCCCTTAAAGGAGCCACACTACCGTACTCTCAAATTGGGTTTCCAAATGTCGTAGGAAGATCAGCATGGAAGGGTGTGGCAGGAAATATTGCTGGTGTAAGACTGTGTCTAATTGAAACCACATGCCAATCTCAAGGAAAAGGATATTGTGATTTCAAAATGGAACACCAAATGTTGGAATTTTTAGTTTGCGGATCTTTTTGGCATATCTTTAAGCCAGAGAAATGGCTGGAGCTTGAGAGCTTTGATCGGAAAAATGTTCTAAGCGTTCAATACAACAGGTGATTCTCATTACATTGCACTAAAATCTAGGGCTGCAGTAGCAGCAATACAGCCTACTCCTGGGTATTAGGCGGGAGAGGGAACTGTTCATCCGCCTTTTAACACCTAAAAGAATTCTCAGTGTCTAAATCTAGGGATACCATGTGCACGTAGAGTCAGGCGTATGCCGTCATCCACTTCTCTCCTCAGACTAGACAGTCAATAAAGGTCTTGCTTCAAAACAAACAGAACCTTGAATGTTTATTCCAAGTTATTAAACCATTCTTAACGATAGGCAGACTGATGGCTGCATTTTCAGAGTCTGTGTCCTTGTGAGGGAGCAACATATTTTTCTGATTTTTTGGGGTCCAGACCACAGGGAAACTGTGTAACACTAACGCCACCACTGTTGGGAGAGCTGGACCCCCAGTGTAATATGTACACAGCTAATAAAAAATATAATGGCAATTCTAGAAATATGCCCAACCCCGCGACACCAGAGTCTCTGTTCTAATTACAGCTGTAACAGACTTGCAGAATTCAACCTTCAAAGCACCAGTATGAATCTGAGAAAGTCAATTCATAAAAACTCATCCCTACATGGTATAAACACCACTATTGTTCTAAAACATGAGCACACCACAATTTCTACTGGTAAATGTAATAAATCGAAAACATTTAGATATATTTTCATTTATGTAGGACTGAAAGTTTAATATAAAGAGGGTTGGTTCCAGCTGGGGAAAAGTGAATTCATCCAGCTGCATCAGATATAAAAATGAGTTGCAATATTTTGTTATGATCCTTGAGCATTTGGTCCATGAGTTATCCTCTAGATACGTTTCATGCAGTATTTTAATACACGCATTTCTATCAGTGCCGCAATACAATAAGCACACTAATCTTTTTGGTTCTTTACCTTATTGTAAAACAATTTAAAGTCTGAAGAAGCCATATTTGTTATTTTGAATGCAAAAAGATGTATGTAATATGCATTAATTCTCTCCCTTAAAAACATTAGGGAATTGATGCCTCAATATACAGGTCCACTTGGGTGATGTGATTTAATAGTGAGCCTATCGTATCCGTTGTCAAGTTATATATTGTGCCATCTTTACACATTTTGTACCAGTCATGTCTTGTGGGTGTGAGTCCAAAATCAAGGTTGGGATTCTCCGCCCCCCCGGCGGATCGGAGAATCGGTGGGGGGCAGCGTGAATCCCGCCCCCGCCGGCCGCCGAATTCTCCGGCGCCGGAGATTCGGCGGAGGCGTGAAACGCGCCGCGCTGGTTGGCGGCAGCTGGCAACAGCCCCCCCCCCGGCGATTCTCCGGCCCGCGATGGGCCGAAGTCCCGCTCGTTCGATGCAGGTCCCGCCGGCGTAAATTGGACTAGGTCCCTTACCGGCGGGACCTGGCGGCGTTGCCGGGCTCCGGGGGGGGCACGGGACGATCTGGCCCCGGGGGTGCCCCATGGTGGCCTGGCCCGCGATCGGGGCCAACCGATCCACGGGCGGGCCTGTGCCGTGGGGGCACTCTATTCCTCCGCGCTGGCCGTGTCAGCCTCCGCGATGGCCGGCGCGAAGGTGAACCCCCCCTGCGCATGCACGGACCCGCGCCGGCCAGCGGAGTCTCTTCGGCCACAGCTGGCGCGGCACCAAAGACCTTCCATGTAGGCCGACGGGGCACAAACCACTCCGGCGCCGGCCTAGCCCCTGAAGGTGCGGAGGATTCCGCACCTTTGGGGCGGCGCGACGCCAGAGTGGTTCACGCCACTCCGCCCCGCCGGGTACGGGAGAGGGGGGTGGGATTCTCCCCTATGAATCTCCGGCTCCGGAAATTCAGCAGCCGGCGGGGGGCGGGATTCACGCCTTCCCCCCCGGCGATTCTCCGACCCGGCGGGGGGTCGGAGAATCCCGCCCCAGGTGTCAAACATATAATAATCTAGGTTAACACTCAGTGTAATGTTGAAGGACTGCAGCACTGTTGAAAGTGTTGTCCGTTGGATAAATCATTGCGTCAGACTTTGCTTCGTGTTAATGGTACACACTGCGCCTTTAGGAGCATATGTTAGAGGGAGTGAATGTTTAAGGTAGTGAATGGGGTGCCAATCAAGCGGGCTGCTTTATCCTGGGTGGTGTTGTGCTTCTTGGATGTTATTGGAGCTGCACCCATTCAGGCAAGTGGAGAGTATTCCATCATATTCCTAACTTGTGCTTAGTAGATGATGGACAGGTTTTGGAGAATCAAGAGGTGAATTACTTGCTGCAGAATTCCCAGCCTGCATTGTAAACATAGTTTTTATATGGCTGGTCAGCTAGGTTTCTGTTCAATGATGCCCAGGATGTTGCTGGTGGGCGATTCAGTGATGACATTTCCATTAAATATAAAGGATAGATGGTTAAACTGTCTCTTGTTGCAGATGGTCATTGCTTTGCACTGGAGCGGCAAGTAACATTTGAGCCACACATCAGCCCAAGTCAGGATGTTGTCCAGGATTTGCTGCAGGTGCACCATTATCCTGAGGAGTCACAAATGGTGCTGAATATTGTTTAATTATCAGCGAATATTCCCACTTGTGACCTTAAGATGAAGGGAAGGTCATTGAGGAAGCAGCTGAAGACACTACCTGGAGGAACCCCTTCAACCATGTTATGAGGCTGAGATGATTGACCTTCAACAAGCACAAGCATTTTCCTTTGTGCCAGGTATGACTCCAACTAGCGGAGAGTTTTCCCTGATTCTAATCTACTTCAATAAAAGCGAAATCCTGTGGATGCTGGAAATCTGAAATAAAACCAGAAAATGCTGGCTGAACTCAGCAGGTCTGGCAGTAACTGTGCATCAGCCTCCACATTGAAAGGATCATCCTCCGTCATTTCCTTTAACTCCAGCATGATGCCACCTCACCCCCTATCAGAATTCCACAAGCATAACTCCAAACGTGACACCCTGATCCACTCCGCCATCATTAATAACCCTTCATCCTCTTTCCATACAATTGCAGAAGTTGCAACACCTGCCCCTTTATCTCCTCTCTATTCACTGTCCAAGGCCCCAAACACTTGTTTCAGCTGAAGCAGAGTTTCACTTACACACCCTTCAGTTTGGTCCATTGTATCCACTGCTCCCAATGTAGTCTCCTCTACGTAGGAGACCAAACGCAAACTGGGTGACCACTTTGCGGAACACCTATGGTCAGTCCACAAACATGACTTGAACATTCCCGTCGCTTGTCATTTCAACACACCATCCTGATCTCATGCCCACTTGTCGGTCCTTGGCTTGCTGCAATGTTCCTGTGAAGCCCAACTCAAAATGGAGGAACAGAACCTTATTTTCTGATTGAATGTTACAGCCTTCTGGACTCAACATTGAGTTCAACAACTTTAGACTGTGAGATTTCTCCTCCATCTTGGCCCCTTTTCTTAAATCCAAAAAATTAAAAAAAATGTTTTTGCCCCAACACAAATTCCCAACTGGGTCATCTACACTTGCTTTTTAACTTTGCTTTCATGGAGCTTTGTTTTACCTTTATGCTACCATCAGCACCTTATTTAGTAATTAACACTGCCATTAACGCTACCGTTGACTTTTTCTGACATATCTATGTGCAATCACTCCTAGCTCACACCTATTACTGGCCTCCTATTTTCTCCACCCCCTCTTATACAGTAGAAAATTCATCACATTTTCCCCTCCCTTTGCTCAGAAGAGTCATATGAACACAAAACGTTAACTCTGTTTCTCTCTCCACAAATGCGGCCAGACCTCATGAGTTTTATCAGAATTTTCTGTTTTAATTTCCAATTTACTTCAGTTTTTCTCAGGCTCCTTGATGGCGCAGGTGGTCAAATGTTGCCTTGATGCCAACGACAATCCATTCCCACCTCACCTTGGAATTCTTTCAACTCTTTTCTCCATGTTTGAACCAAGATCCGTAGCTGAGTGGCTGTTGGAACCTGCCCGGATCCTATTGGCTGGGGACAATTAGTTACCCCTTGCATCTTGGGGAAATTGAACTCCTCCGATAAAGCGGTGGAGCAATCATTAACCTTTCAGCTGTATAAATAGAGCTGGTCAGTTCGCTCCCAGCTAGAGAGAGAACCAGTAGTGAACTGCTGGCGCTATGTAAATATTGTTGTAAATAAAAGTCACTTTCTGTTTGACTGAACAGACTCGTGCTGGACTCTTTGTGGCCCTCACAAAAGTGGCCCTGGCAGAACCCAAACTGAGCATCAGTGAGCAAGTTATTGCTGAGTATATGCTGCTTGATAAGCACTGTCAACAACACCTTCCATCGATTTGCCAATGATTGAGGGGAGACTGATGGGATGGTAAATGGTTGGGTTGGAGTTGTCCTTATTTTTCTGGGCAGGACATACTTGGACAATTTTCCACGTTGCCAGATAGATGCCAGTGTTGCAGCTGTACTGAAACAGCTTGACTAAGGCCATAGTTATTCCCTGATCACAAGTCTTCAGTATTACATCAGGGATATTTTCAGGGCCCATAACCTTACTGTATCCAGTGCCTTCAGTTGTTTCTTGATATTACGTGGAGTGAATCAAATTGTCTGAAGACTAGTATTTCTGATGCTAGATCTCAGGCGTAGGTGAGAATAGATCATCCACTCAGCATTTCGGGCTGATGATGGTTGCAAATCCTTCAGTCTTGACTTGTGCACTCACAAAAATGTTCCAGTAATTTAATGAAATCTGGTGACCGAACATGATGGGTTCTCTAGGGATGTTTGTGGAGTCTCTCCTTTAGTTTGTTGTTTAATTCCCCCCCAAGATTACAGACTGAATACTACAGAACTCAGCAATTTTGATCTGATCACAATTGTCGGATCACTCTGCTCATTGCATGTTGCTTCTGTTGTTTAACATAAATGTAGTCCTATGTTGTAGCTTCATCGGTTTGTTATCTCATCTTAAAGTATGCCTGGTCTTCTTCTAACATGCTCTCCTACACTCCTAATAGAGCAAGAACTATGGAACAACCTAGGAATACGATCAGAAATAGAAGCTTTATGATTGGAAATTTTGGGGGGCTGTAAACCAATTTAATAAAAGACAAAAGAAAAAGTGTGGATAGCTGGAAGGAGCTTTGAAGTGCTAGATAGGGGTCAGCTGCCTCAGCACACAGGTTAATATGTGCACCTTGGTGGCACATATAAGGTAAAGAGAGACTAATGATTTCACCACCTGACATAGAATCTACAGTGCAGAAGGAGGCCATTCGGCCCATCGAGTCTGCACCGGCTCTTTTGAAAGAGCACGCTACCCAAGTCCACACCTCCACCCTATCCCCATAACCCAGTAACCCCACCCAACTAGGGGCAATTTAGCATGGCCAATCCACCTAACCTGCACATCTTTGGACTGTGGGAGGAAACCGGAGCACCCGGAGGAAACCCACGCACACACGGGGAGAACATGCAGATTCCGGACAGACAGTGACCCAAGCCGGGAATCGAACCTGGGATCCTGGAGCTGTGAAGCAATTGTGCTAATCACTATGCTGCCGTGCTAGCATGAACATCAAAATGTTAGCGTGGACTCTCCCATTCCATGAGAAGCAATCTTGAAAAATTTCTTAGCTCACTTAGCACATATTCATGGGAATGTCAGTCGATCGATATATGCAGGTTGAAAGAGAGGTCTTTTTGAAACCTCCGAAAAAGTGAAGTGGAAGAGAAGCTGTGGAAATTAAACAACTGTATTTATAGATTGAATGATATGTCAAGGGTACGATATTTCTTTGTTAGGTTGATCTTGCTGAAAGTAGGCTGTATGCAGCAGAAAGAAGATCCATGAGACATAGGAGCAGAAATAGGCCACTCAGCCCATCAAGTCTGTTCCGCCATTCAACAAGATCATGGCTGATCTGATATAATTAATCCTCAACTCCACTTTTCCGCATTATCCCCATAATCCTTGATTCCCTTACTGATTAAAAATGTCTATTTCAGCCTTGAACATTCTTAATGACACAACCTCTACAACTATCTGCAGTAAAGAATTCCACCATTTCACTCCCCTCTGAGAGAAGAAATTCCTCTTCATCTCTTGTCTTAAATGGGTGATCCCTTATGAGATTATGTCCTCTGGTCCTAGATTCTCCCACAGGGGAAATAACCTCTCATAATCTACCCTGTTAAGCCCCCTGAGAATCCTATATATCTCAATGAAGTCACCTCTCATTCTTTTAAACGCCAATGAGTACAGGCCCAATCTATTCAACCTCTCCTCAAAAGAAAATCCCACTTGGGATCAACCTAGTGAACCTTATCTGGACTGCCTACAATGCCAGTATATCTTTTCTTAGATAAGTGGACCAAAACTGTTCACAGTATTCCGGGTGTGATCTAATTAGTGCTTTGAATAGTTTTAACAGGACTTCCCTATTTTTATTCTCCATTTCCTTTGAAATAACGAATAACATTCCATTTGCCTTCCCAATTACCTGAACGTTCATGGTAGCTTTTTGTGATTTATGCCCAAGGACTCCAAATCCCTCTGTGCTGCAGCTTTCTGCAGTCTTTCACCGTTTAAATAATATTCAGCTCCTTTATTCTTCCTACCAAAGTGCATAACTTCACATTTTACTACATTGTACTCTATCTGCCATTTTTTTGCCCACTTACCTAACCTGTCTATATCCCTCTTTAGACTCTTTGTGCCATCCTCACAATCTGCCTTCCCATCTATTTTAGCGTCATCCATGAAATGGCAATAATGCATTCACTTCCCTTATCCAAGTCATTAATATATATATTATAAATAAATGTGTCCCAGAACAGATCCTTGTGGCTCTCCACTAGTTACAGGTTGCCAACCTGAAAATGCCCTCCTTATCCCAACTCTATCAGTTAGCTAATTCTCTATCCAGCAATACTCTCCTGGTAATACAAAGAGAAACGCACTTGCATGTCGATGATTGTTTATGGGGAAGTTCTATGGAATTAAAGCAATTTGTTATAGTTAAGACAAAAGGGAAATTTAAGACTGGACTCAGGATTTATATAGGCGTAGACATTAATCAGAATAGGTCTGGAGGAACCATGAATTAACAATCATATGTAGAAAGTGTCAATCATATCTCAACAAATCAGGCAAGGTTACCACAGAAAGATGATCTTACACCTAAAAAAGAATTAGAGAGGTTAAGAAGCTTGATTGGGCATTTAAATTGACAATGTGCTCAGACAAGACCTGATACTAGTTATGGTGTATTGGAACTTAGTATTAGGATAAAACATGTCTTGAGGGGAAAATAAAACATCAACAGAATTAAATTTGGAGAAATGTGTGCTCAGGTTTGCAGCCTTGGGTGAGTCTAAGGACATGAAATTAGTCCTTTTTAGCCAATCTTCTGGATGGGTATTTGAGTCCAGCTTGGGTAAAGGTGGGTAAAAATTGAAAGTATTGTCAATTATGAAGAAAGCAATAGCAGCACATTTGGAAAATCGTAGTGTAATCAAGCAGAGTCAGCTTGACTTCATGGAAGGGAAATGGTGCCTGACTAATTATTAGAATTTTTCGAGGAAGTCTCAACCAGAGTGGATAGAGGGGAAACCAGTAGATCTGTTGTAGTTGAACTTCTAGAAAGTGTTCCACCAGATACCTCACAAAAGGTTGTTATATGATAGGAGCCCCTGGTGTTGGAGGTAGTACATTGACATGGATAGAGAATTGGCTAATGGGCAGAAAACAGTGAATGGGAGATAAGGGGTTCTTTTTCAGGTTGGCAACGTGTAACCAATGGGGTTCCTAGGGGACCAGTGCATATAAATTACAATTTATATTAATGAGGAGGAAGGAAGCGAATGTTCTGTAGCCAAATTTGCAGATGACACAAAACAAGTGAAAGGCAATTTGCGAGAGGGATACAAACAGTTGTCAGAGATATTGATAGGTTACGTAAGTGGCCAAAAAGTTGACAGATGGAGTACAACGTGGGAAAATGTGAAGTTGTTCATTTGAATGGGAGAACAAAAGAATCGAGTATTATTTAAATGGAGGAAAACTGTAGAAATATGCAACGCAAAGGGACTTGGAGGGACTTCTGCATGAAACACAGAATGCGAGCACACAGGTGTAGGAGGTAATCAGGAAGGCTAATGGAATGTTGGCCCTTATTTCAAGGTGGTTGGAGTATAAGAGTCGGGAAGTTTACCTGCAACTGTACAAGATACCCATGAGACCATATCCGGCGCTAGATTCTCCGTTTCAGCGGCTAAGTGCCAGCTCGAACGGGGAACTCGTGGGAGTTTTACCACCCAAAAATTGGCACCGGCCCCTTGCCGATTCCAGGACCGGTGAGGGGCTAGCGGCGGTGTCGCGTGAAACATCCAGCTCCCGCTCCAAAAATGGGCTGAGAATGGCCAGGTCCATGATCACTGCGTACAACATGGCACCGGCTGAGTCACGGAATCAACCTGCCATCCGTGACCCCACAGGTCACCCCCTGGCCAACCCCACCAGGCCCCCCCAGCCCTTGCGAAAGACCCTCGGACAGCGGCATGGATTCCGGCCGAGTGTGGCGGTGCTGGACACAATCACGTGTCCTGTGCCGTCGGGAACTCGACCCATCGGGGAAGGAGCATCGTGGGAGGGCCTGTCGCTGACGCGGCAACGCCGCTGGAATGATGCACGGCGCGCAACGCAATTACTCCATGTTTGAGGGGGTAGAGCATAGCTGACCAGCATCAAACCAGCAGTGTCGGAGTCAATTCTCTGCCTGATCGCCGATTATGATATCGGTGTCGGGCAGCGGAGAATTCCGCCCCTGGATTACATAGAACAGTACAGCACAGAACAGGCCCTTCGGCCCTCGATGTTGTGCCGAGCAATGATCACCCTACCCAAACCCACGTATCCACCCTATACCCGTAACCCAACAACCCCCCCCCCGTAACCATACTTTTTTTTTAGGACACTACGGGCAATTTAGCATGGCCAATCCACCTAACCCGCACATCTTTGGACTGTGGGAGGAAACCGGAGCACCCGGAGGAAACGTGCAGACTCCGCACAGACAGTGACCCAGCCGGGAATCGAACCTGGGACCCTGGAGCTGTAAAGCATTTATGCTAACCACCATGCTACCGTGCTGCCCCTAAGTACTGTGAGCAGTTTTGGTCCCCTTAGTTAAGGAAAGATCTTGGGCTCGATTTAACGGAAATGAAACATAGTCCCATTTTGGATGCGTTTGCAGAGCCGAGAATGAACCCGCTATTAAACAGGATGCTGCTTCATTTTTAGGCCTCGACGTGGAACATCCCACCGAGACACCACTTGGCTCATTTCCTCAGTTTGTCAGTGTAGGAAAAGATCGGGGTGCCCCAATGCCTCAACTTACCAATTTATGATTCTTGAGCACTTCCCCCCCTGGCACCTCACCTCAAAAGGACAGGGCACTCCCAAGCCCAATCCCTGGCCTGGGCAAGATACCATCTGGGCACCTTATCAGTGTCAAGCTGGCACTGGTGGCACTGCCATGTCAAATGGCACTGCCAGGGTGTGAAGCTGGCAGTGCCATAACGTCCAGGTGGCATCAGGGATGTCAGTCTACCACTCTAACCACCTAGGGACTCCTGACCACCTGGGAGACTCCCCCAAGTGCCAGTACACCCGGTCCAAGTTAGTGGAAACCAGTTCTAAACGGAGCCTGCTCGGGATCTCTGAGATGAGGCTGTTAGATCCCACACCTTGGGTAAGTCCTGTGGAGAAATATTCAAATCTGGATCACTAGTAGAAAGGTTTTCTTATTTTTGCTCTCCAATCCCCTTACAGTAAAGGTCAATACCATTTGCCTTCTTAATTGCTTGTTGTACCTCTATGCTACCTTTCTGTGTTCCTTGTATGAACACACCCATGTTTCTCTGAATGTAAACAGTTTCACACCTCTAAAGAATATTCTGCTTTACTCTATTGTTATTGCCCAGATGACCAATTGGTCATCCCGTAACCATTGGTAGAGGGATGACCATTGGTAGAGGGATTGAGTTCCGGAGCCATGAGGTCATGTTGCAGTTGTACAAAACTCTAGTACGGCCGCATTTGGAGTATTGCGTACAGTTCTGGTCGCCTCATTATAGGAAGGACGTGGAAGCTTTGGAACGGGTGCAGAGGAGATTTACCAGGATGTTGCCTGGTATGGAGGGAAAATCTTATGAGGAAAGGCTGATGGACTTGAGGTTGTTTTCGTTAGAGAGAAGAAGGTTAAGAGGTGACCTAATAGAGGCATACAAAATGATCAGAGGGTTAGATAGGGTGGACAGCGAGAGCCTTCTCCCGCGGATGGAGGTGGCTAGCATGAGGGGACATAGCCTTAAATTGAGGGGTAATAGATATAGGACAGAGGTCAGAGGTGGGTTTTTTACGCAAAGAGTGGTGAGGCCGTGGAATGCCCTACCTGCAACAGTAGTGAACTCGCCAACATTGAGGGCATTTAAAAGTTTATTGGATAAGCATATGGATGATAAGGGCATAGTGTAGGTTAGATGGCCTTTAGTATTTTCCATGTCGGTGCAACATTGAGGGCCGAAGGGCCTGTACTGCGCTGTATCGTTCTATGTTCTATGAAAGATCTCACACTTTCATAGAATTTACAGCGCAGAAGGAGGCCATTCGGCCCATTGAGTCGGCACCGGCCACTGGAAAGAGCACCCTACTTAAGCCCATGCCTCCACCCCTCATCCCCATAACCCCACCGAACCTTTTTGACATGAAGGGGCAATTTAGCATGGCCAATCTACCTAACTCGCACATCTTTGGACTGTGGGAGGAAACTGGAACACCCGGAGGAAACCCACACAGACACAGGGAGAACGTGTAGACTCTGCACAGTCACTCAAGGCTGGAATTGAACCCGGGTCCCTGGAGCTGTGAGGCAGCAGTGCTAACCACTGCACCACTGTGCCGGCCACCCACATTTTACTCCATCTGCCACATTGTTAACCACTCACTTATTAACTTTTCCATTTCCTTTCAGCCACTTTTTGTCCTCCTCGGTTTGCATCCCCACATTTCTTTGTATCAGTGAACTTAGATATTTTACTCTCCATTCCTTCCTTTACGTCATCAATATAGATTGTAAATAGTTGAAACCTCAGCACTGATCCTTACAGCACTCCACTAGTTACAGCCTGCTAATTTGAAAATACCCCATTTATCCCCACTCTCTGCTAATTGGGTAATTTCAAAATAGAATTAGATACAGCTCTTGGGGCTAAAGGGATATGAGGGAAGGCGGGTTCAGGGTATTGAACCTGATGATCAGCCATGATCATATAAAGAATGGCGAAGCAGACTCGAAGGACCGAATGGCCTCTTCCAGCTTCTATTTTTCATGTTCCTATGTTTTCCTGTGTATTAACCAATCCTCGATTCATGCCAAGGTATTACGTCAAACTGACTGAGCCTTTGTCTTGCGTATTAACCTTTGGCGTGAGACTTTATCGAATGCCTTCAGGAAATCAATGTATACTGCACCGACTGATTCCCCTTTAACCCCCTGTGGTAGTATGACTAGGGGTATTACGGTACCTTAGAAGTGAGCTGCTATTGGTGCAGAGGACTCGTTGCCCATTGGCAGGGGTAAGTCATGTGTCTCTCAGCCGATTGGCTGAGAGGTAGGTAGCTCCGCCTACAAGGCGGGATATAAGAACCCATGCTTCCCTGCAGTCGGCCATTCTTCTGTACATCTGCTCCGGGCACACATCGTGTGCATTTAAGCCTTTTGTTTGCATCACATATTCGTCCCGTGTCCAATTGATGGTGCATCACCCCCCTATCAGTTACATCCTCAAAAAAACTTTACTAAAGTACAGGCTTGAAGGTACAGGCTTGGACGGCCGAAGGGCCTGTTCCTGTGCTGCATTGTTCTTTTTTCTAAACCTGTCAAACACGATATCTCTTCCAAAAAGCTCAGGTTGACATTATGTGATCAGACTATGACTTTCTCATTGAATTGGGGATTAAGCAGACCTCTCCCCCTTTGTACCGACTCAAGCTGGAGCCTGTCCTCCCCCATGTTGTGCCATTCTTGTATCTTTAAGGTTAGGTTCAGCTGTAGAACAATGTCCAGCACCTGCTCCAGCCACAGTAAGGTATAGGCTGCCTTTAAATATTTCAGATTAGATTTATTTTCTGCTCGCCTCTTATGATTTTTGGACCTCTGCTGAGGCAGGCAGTCATCCAGTTGGCTGCACCTTGCAGTAATATCATGAGCTGGCAGCACAAGTTTAGCATGCGACTTGCATCAGAAACAATGCTTTTATTCCTTTTCATTCATTCAGGGGATGTGAACATCACTGGCATATTTGTCAGTCTCTAGTTGCTGTTGAGGTGATGGTGCGCTTTGTTCTTAAACCACTGCAGTCCACATGGTGAAGGTATTTGACCCAACAATATTAATGTAATGGTGACATATTTCCAAGTCAGAATGGTCCGCAGCTTGAAGGATAATTTGGAGATGGTGATACTTCCAGTGTCTGCTGCCCCTGTCCTTCTCTCATGGGTTTAGCAGCTGCTGTCGATGACAGCTTGGCGAGTTGTACAGTGTATCTTGCAGATGGTGCACACTGTCACCACAGTGTGCTTGTGATGGGGTGACAGTCAAGTAGACAGCTTTCTGCTGGATGGATTGTGCTTTTCAAGTTTTGTAGGAGCTGCATTCAAAGAACAAAGAACAATGCACCGCAGGAACAGGCTCTTCGGCCCTCCAAGCCTGTACCGGTCATGATGCCACCCTTGGCCAAAGCCCTCAGCACTTCCTGGTGCTGTATCCCTCTCTACCCATCCTATCCATGTATTTGTCAAGCTGCCTTTTGAACGCTGTTAATGTATCTGCTTCCACAACCTCCCCTGGCAACGCATTCCAGGCACTCACCACTCTCTGTGTAAAAGAACCTGCCTCACTTATCTCCTCTAAACTTTGCCCCACGGACCTTGAACCTATGCCCTCTGGTGACTGACCCCTCCACCCTGGGAAAGAGTGCCTGGCCTGCCAACCACTCTATCCATGCCCCTCATAATCTTGTAGACCTCTATCAGGTCACCCCACAAACTCCGTCTTTCTAATGAAAACTGTCCAAGTCTATTCAGCAACTCCTCATAGCTAACACCCTCCAGACCAGGCAACATCCTGGTAAACCTCCTCTGCACCCGCTCCAAAGACTTCACATCCTTCTGGTAGTGTGGCGACCAGAATTGTGCGCAATATTCCAAGTGCGGCCTTACCAAGGTTCTACACAACTGCAGCATAACTTGCCAGTTTTTAAACTCGATGCCCCGTCCAATGGAGGCAAGCATTCCGTCTGCTTTCTTGACTACCTTGTCCACTTGCGTTGCCACTTTCAAAGATCTGTGGACCTGTGTGCCCAGATATCTCTGACTTTCTATATTCCTAAGAGTTTTGCCATTTATGATATATTTCCCTTCTATGTTAGACCTACCAAAATGCATTACCTCACATTTGTCTGGATTAAACTCCATTTGCCAGTTCTCTGCCCACGTCCAACTTATCTTGCTGTATCCTTTGACAATCCTCAACACTATCTGCCACTCAACCAACCTTGGTGTTACATTTCTGGTCCATGATGATCGCTTGGTTCTTGTTGGTGGGGTATTTGTGGTGCCACTGAATGTCAAGGAGTAGTTAGACTGTCTCTTGTTGGAGATGATAATCCCACATCACAATTCCCTCCTCTGTTTATGAAGGCTATCAAAGTTAGCTACAATAGAGAGAAACCCCACTTTTCTTTTGCTAGAAGCAATATAGGACACTGCGTTTCTTTAAATTGTTTTGTGGTCTTGAATACTGAAGATGCACTTGTGAGCGTATTACTATTGTAAGAAATATCAATCTATATGCGCACTTCCTGTTGTCATGTGAGAGTACCTTTAAGAAATGGCTGTTTATAAATATAGCTGTAGTGGATGTACCTTTAATAAATGGGTGTTTATCAATAATGTCAGAGTGTGGGTGGAGCTGGGCTGTCTATCTGCTTTTACTTTTGCTTTAGGCTTTTTGCTGCAGGGTGGGTTTGGTTTCGTTTTAGGTTTGGAGAAACTGGAGATTTAAATGAGAGTTTTTTTACTGTTAAAAAAGTGGCGTTTCCAGCATTTTCCAATTTATTTCAAATTTCCAGCATCCACATTATTTTACTTTTGTTTCAGCCATAACGGGCCAGATTGTTTGGCTCTGCTCACCGTGGTTGGAAATCTAATTATGGCCACTAAATCATGCAAGAAGGCTAAAACAGGATTTTCGCCAGGGAGATACCTGTTTGAGATAAAATGATCAGGTGAAGGGCAAGGTCCTAATTACTATGAATTTGCAATGATTTAAACATCATTAAATTGCTCTATGCCACAGCATCTGTCCCTATACAATGCTCCCCCCCATCAGCGTGCTGTCACACTGGCATGAATCACTACTGGTTTTCGAAAATGAAAACCAGTCGTGAAGACTACGCTGGGGGTTCAGAGCTGCCTGGCAGCCCCGGAACTGAGAGTTGAGGGCCGAGGCTGGACATTCAGTTCCGGGGGCAGTGCCAGAGTTTAACCCTTCTCCCTTGGGAAAGGGCAGCATCCCCTTATATGTGGTGAGACGGGGGTGCACTGGCAGATATGCAGAGGTAGGGGTTGGGGGGGGGGGGGGGGGGAGGAAAAGGACCTCCCGATACATCCGTGATTGGGGGGTTCGCCCCAAATCTTGTGGGGTAGTTCCTCCATGGCTGTGGGGGCAGTGGTGGTGGGTGGGAGTTCATTTATCTCGCAGATTGGAGCCCAGTAAAGATGGTGCCCTGATCTCTGTGTAGTCGGGCTTGCCGGCTCTATCAGCCCCTCCACCCCTGTCAGAGTGATGGTGCAAATCGAGCTCTACAATCTCTTTTAAAGTGTCGTCAGATCTGGTCAGAAAGCCTGGCTGTGTTTCTGGGGAGAAACACACCAGTTTTCTGTCAAAACCTGTTCACTTTGCCATTTTGTTTGGAAGATTCTGCCCCACAAATTGGAACTCAAGGCTGTTAAGGCAGATCGGGAGTTACCATGTGGTATGAAAGTTAGAAACATGGACAAATAATGAGGATCAAAAGGGTCCAGAGGAGGTTCACAAGAATGATCCCTGAAATGAAGAGCTTGTCGTATGAGGAACGGTTGCGGACTCTGGGTCTGTACTCGTTGGAGTTTAGAAGGATGAGGGGAGATCTTATTGAAACTTGCAGGATACTGCGAGGCCTGGATAGAGTGGACGTGGAGAGGATGCTTCCACTTGTAGGCAAATCTAGAACCAGAGGGTACCATCTCAGACTAAAGGGACGATCCTTTAAAACAGGGATGAGGAGGAATTTCTTCAACCAGAGGGCGGTGAATCTGTGGAACTCTTTGCCGCAGAAGGCTGTGGAGGCCAAATCACTGAGTCTCTTTAAGACAGAGATAGATAGGTTCTTGATTAATAAGGGGATCAGGGGTTATGGGGAAAAGGCATGAGAAAATATCAGCCATGATTGAATGGCGGAGCAGACTCGATGGGCCGAGTGGCCTAATTCTGCTACTCTGTCTTATGGTCTTATGGGTCTACAGGGTTCAGAAAAGGCAGAGAAAAAGAGATGTATTGATGTATATTACAATCAACCGGGAGTTAAATGAAGTTAATCCAGTGTGAGGGAGAAGTTACAAAAAAAAACTATGGTTAGATATCTCTATTGTGAACAAGTCCAAACAAAGACAACAATTTGGCTGGCAAACACCAGACAATACAACAAAAATATAGTTTGCTCCAGAAAGTGATTAGAAGGGAACATGGGAGCAGAAACGTTGTCTTACTGGAAGAGTTCAATCAACCCAAGATAAATGTGATATTCAGAGTTAGTAAATAAAATACATGACTACTTTATGACTCAGTGTCTAAGGGAGGCACTGCTCAATTTGAACTGATATTTGTGAATGAGTCACAAAATTTACAAGACATGGAATTGTAACACTCCTTGGGGGACAGCGAATTCAGTGATCACACTTACATGATCTGAGACTGAATTACACCAAAGATCAGGTTATAACTTTAAAAAGCTAAATTCAAAAGAGATAATGGAAGAATTTAGGCAAATGAACTGGAGGAAAATGTTTATCAGCAGTTCAGTTGTGACAAATACTATGGCCCAGGCCTTCTGTTACATGGGAAGGGGTGTGTATACCCATGAGCTACCCCAAGAGATGCGTTGGGGGACCCACTGGAAACACTGCTGGGAATTGCCCAGCAAGTTTCAACTTCTGGTGGGAAATTACCCTGCGCCTGGAACCCGCTGAAATTCCGTTTGCAATCTGAGACTTCTGATGGTTCCAGTTCTCATGGCAGAATAATTACCCAGGAAAAGTTGGAAGGATTAAAGTCACTTCTAACATCCTTGGTAACTATGGTACTGCTTGTGATTGCCTCCCCCAAACTACTCCCAACCGCACCCAAAGCACATGAACTCCCCCCTCCCCCTGCAACCACCTGACTACTTCTCTCTTCTGGACTGGATTTAAGGTTGATAAATCCACACGAACCAAATGAGCTTCAACCCAGAGTATTGAAGGAGATGGCAATATAGATAGTGAATGCATTGGTGTTATCTTTCAATAATCTATAGATCCTGGAAAAGTAGCAAATGTAACCCCTCTATTTAAGAAGGAAGAGGGAGAAAAGGCAGAATATTTCTTAAATGGTGAGAGGGCAAAAGTGCGGGTTTCCAAAGGAGTGGGTGTCCTTGTTGATGAGTCACTAAAAGATAGTAGGCAAGTGCAGCAAGCAATTAAGGAGGTAAATTGAATGTTGGCCTCATCGCAAGGGGATTTGATTACAGAAGTAAAGATGCTTTTCTGCAGTTGTGTAGAGCCTTGGAGAGACTTCACCTGGAGTATTTTGTGGTTTTGGTCCCTTTTTTCAAGGAGTATATACTTGCCTTCGAGGGAGTGCAACAGAGGTTCATCAGATTAATCCCTGGCATGGCAGCATTGTTTCATGAGGAGAGATTGGGAGACTGGGTCTTTATTCCTGAGAATTTCAAAGAATGGCATGTGACCTGAATGAAACTTACAAAGTTATTATAAGGCTTGACAGGGTGGCTGTAATAAGATGTTTCCCCTGGCTGGTGAGTCTAAAACCAGGGGATATAATCTCAGAATAAGAGACAGGCAATTTAAGACTGAAGTGAGGAGGAATTTCTTCATTCGGAGAGTGGTGAATCTTTGCAATTCTCTACCCCAAAGGGCTGTGAAATCTCAATCATTGAGCATGTTCAAGGAAAGTGGTGTTGAGGAAGATGGTCTGGCAAGGCTCAACTGAATGGCAGAGCAGGCTCAATGGCCTACTTTGTTTCCCTCAACCTCCCCTTGACCACTTGACTCCACCCCCCCCCCCCCCCCCCCCCACCTATAAAGTCATACCTGGCAAAGCAAAAATATTTATGATTATTGGAGGTTAATCATCTCAGTCCCAGGACATCACTGGAGGAGTTCCTCAGGATAGTGCCCAACGCCCAACCATCTTCAATTGCTTCATCAATAACCTTCTCTGCATCACAAGAACTGGATTCTAGTGGATAGTGAGTAAGGAGTCTTAACTTAAGTCTTTTGTAAAAATCTAATTTTGTTTGCAGTTAGCATGCAATTGAAATCTACAGTTTAAACTCTAAAAGTTACAGCTTGAAGCAGAGATTTCACTGAAAAAGCTGTTGGCCTTAGCTACTTATGGGCAGCTAAGACTGGTTCCTGTGTAACTGGCCTCAGCTAGCATTTGTCTCAGGAACATATTAAGCCAGCCAACTTTGTGTGGCTTAACACTTGAGTGCAATTTAGAATAGAGTGCTTGGGGTTCGGTAATTAATGGAGTTAGAGAAAAAGGTGTTCTTTTGCTTTCTAACTTCCTCAGTCTTCAGCGAGTGGTCTTACTCTGCTACAGGAGAATAAGCTAGTTATTTGGTGAATACCTGGAAAGTGACTAAGGTTTATTCTATTCCTAAGGTTCAAAGCAGTATAGGCAACTGGTGATAATGTGCCCTTCACCTCCGAAGAACCTGCTCTTTTGGGTTCTGGTTAAGTGGGCTTAACCACTTTTAGCTGCATTAGGCTTAGCCTTGCGCATGTGGAGGTAGAGTTGACCCTGTGCAGTACTTTGCTCCAGAGTCCCCACTCTACTTCAAACCTCAAGTCCTCCTCCCACTTCTTCCTCATTTTGTCTAATTCTGTGTTAGCTCCCCTCAGCAGTCGCCCATACATGTCCTCACAGTTCCCTTTCCCCAAGATGTCTGTGTCTAATAGGTACTCTCAGAGTGATTGTTGTGGTGGTCGCGGGTACGCCCTTGTTTCCCTTCATAGGAAATTTTTGATTTGTCAATACCTGAGTTCATTGCCCCCCATCAGTTGGAATCTTTCTGTCAGTTCTTCGAGCATTGTTAGTCTGTTGTTGGTGTAAAAGCCCCTAACTCTCAGCGTCACCCCCCCCACCCCCACCCCCCCCCATCCTGTCTCCATCTTTGCCGTTGCAGTTGGTTTCACGACTGGAGTGTTGTTACCACCACTGGGCCCGTTGAATAGTTATTAGGTGAGGACGGGAGTGCCCCTGTGGCTAGGGCCCGGAGGGTGGACCTTCTGCAGGAGCCCTCCTCCATAGGCACCCACTCGGCTTCTGGCTCCTTTATCCACCATTATCTCTCTGATAACGGAGAGAATTAAGGGACAGGAGACTGAGCTGCAAGTGAGGCAGGTAAGGGGACTCAAAGGGCAGGTGCACAGGAGCTTCAGCCGTTACAACTGTGCAACAGGTTTGAGGTGTTTCAGCTTGTTGGACGAAGGTGGGGGCTGCAGGGTGGATGAGCTAACTGACCATAGCATTGCCGTACAGGATGCCATTCAAGTGGCAGGAACAAAATGGAATGTAGTAGGGGAGAGTACAGTGAAGGGGATTGACACAGTTCTCTGCATCAAAGAGTATGAGTCAGATGGCTGTGTTGCCTTTCCGGTGCCAGGATTCAGGACATCTGCTTGGGGCTGGAGAGGAGCTTGTGAGTGGGAAGATCCAGTTGTCGTGGTCCATGTAGGTACAAATGACATAGTCAGGACAAAGAATAAGTCAGTATGAAGACCTAGGCACCAAATTAAGGATTAGAACCTCAAACATCATTATCTCTGGATTATTACCTGAATCATGTGCAAATTGGCATAAAACTAATCAGATTAGAAAAATGAATGCATGTTTCAAAGACTGGTGGGGAGAAGTGGGTTCCAGTTCATGGGGCACTGGCACCATGTGGAGAATATGGGATCTGTACCACTGGAACGGTACACCTGAACCTTGCTGGGACCAGCATTCTTGCAAACTGCTTAACTAGGGAAGTAGAGAACAGGCTATACTAGGCCTGGTAAGAAGTCTTACAACACCAGGTTAAAGTCCAACAGGTTTGATTCAAACACGAGCTTTCGGAGCGCAGCTCCTTCCTCAGGAAGGAGCTGCGCTCCGAAAGCTCGTGTTTGAATCAAACCTGTTGGACTTTAACCTGGTGTTGTAAGACTTCTTACTGTGCTCACCCCAGTCCAACGCCGGCATCTCCACATCATATACTAGGCCTGGTATTGTGCAACACGATAGAGGTAATTAATGATCTTATAGTGAAGCTGCCCCTAGGTAGCAGTGACCATGATATGATTGAATTTTACATTCAATTTGAGGGAGAGGGGTGGGTCTGACCCTGTTTTTAAATTTAAATAAGGGCAATTATGAAGGCTTGAAGGTCGAGCTGGCTAAAGTGATTTGGCAAATGAGGTTAAGGGATAGGTCAATAGAGATGCAGTGGCAAACACCTAAGAGGATATTTCAGAATGCACAGAATAGATTTCAGGCAGGACCCACCATCCGTGGTTAACAATAATCTTTATTGTTAGAAGGAGGTGTATATTAACACTGCAATGTCCCTAGTCACTACATTCCAGCACCTGTTCGGGTAAACAGAGAGAGAATTCTGAATGTCCAAATTACCTAACAACACGTCTTTTGGGACTTGTGAGAAAAAACCGGAGCACCCAGAGAAACCCACAGGGAGAACGTCCAAACTCCACACAGACAGTGACCTAAGCCAGGTATCGAACCTGGGACCCTGACTCTGTGAAGTGACAGTGCTAACCACTGTGCTACCGGGGTTAACTAGAAAGGTTAAAGCTATTTTCAAACATAAAGAAAAAGCTATATAATTGCAAAAAAGCAGGTGGCAGATTAGAAGATGGGACAGAATATACGGATCAGCAAAGGATAACTAAAAAATTAACATGGAGGGAAAAGAAAACATGAAAGAAAGCTAGCCAGAAATAGAAATAGAAAAACAGATGATGAGTTTTTTATGCAAGTGTTAACAAAGAAGTGTTAAGAAAGTGAGCGTTGGTCCGATAGAAAGTTAGTCTGGAGAACTGATAATGGTAAACACAGAGATGGCAGATGAAATGAACAGATATTTTGCATCAGTCTTCACCATAGAGGATACAAGTAACATCCCAGAAGCAGAAATAAACTAGGAAGTGGAAAGGAGGGAGTGAATCAGGGGCAGAGGTTAGTGTAGTGGCCATCACTAAGGAGGAGATTCTGGGGAAATTGAATGGTCTGAAGGTGGATATATTACCTGGAGCGGATGGACTACACTCCAGAGTTCTAAAGGAGGTAGCTGGGGAGATTATGGAGGCATTGTTGGTGATCTTTCAGGTATCACTGGAGGCAGGGAGGGTCTTAGAGGACTGGAAATGGCGAATGCAACACCACTGTTTAAGAAGGGAGGGAGGCAGAAGATGGGAAATTATAGGATGGTTAGCCTGACTTTGGTTATTGGTAAGATTTTAGAATTCATTATTAAAAATGAGATTGTGGAGTACTTGGAAGTGCATAATAAAATAGGACTGAGTCAGCAACGGCTTCGTCAAGAGGAGGTCATGTCTAATGAATCTGGTAGAATTCTTTGAGTAGGTAACAAGAAAGTTAGACAAAGGAGAACCAGTGGACGGATCTATTTAGATTTCCAGAAGGACTTTGACAAAGTGCCCTATAGGAGGCTGTTAAATAAGTTAAGAGCCCATGGTGTTAAAGGTAAGATACTGGCATGGATAAGAGGATTGGCTGACTGGCAGAAGGCAGAGAGTGGAGATAAAGGGATCTTTTTAGGGTGGCAGCTAGTGACTAGTGGTGTGCCTCAGGGGTCTGTATAATATACATTAATGATCTGGAAGAGTTATCTAAGGGCATAGTGGCTAGGTTTGCAGATGATATGAAGATATGCAGAGAGGTAAGTAAGATTGAGGAAGCCGGGGGGGGGGGTTGTGCTACAGAAGGACCGGACAGGCTAGGAGAGTGGGCAAAGAAGAGGCAGATGGAACACAATGTGGAAAAATGTGAGGCTGTGCACTTTGGAAGGAAGATTGGAAGCATGGACTATTTTCTGAATGGGAAAAGGCTTTAGCAATCAGAAGCACAAAGGGACTTGGGAGGCCTAGTTCAAGAATCTCGAGGCTAACGTGCAGATTCAGTCAGCAATTAGGAAGGAAATACATTACAAAAACTTTGCCATAACAGATGTTGGACATATTTATAATTCTGTGCTTTCTCTCTCACACCTGTTTCAAACCATTCCCATTGTAAAGAGACTAATTCGGATTGGAGAGAGCGTTTGAGATTGAGTGAAGCATCATTGTTTGTTCCTTGGATTGGCTTTAGTGAATCCCAGTCTTTGATTCAGTATTAATTTCCCTGGAATGCCAGGCATTGACTTGTTCTGCTGGAAAGACTGGAACAAAGTAATTGTTCAACAAACCTGCCATCTCTTTATTTTCATTTTACAATATTACTCCTTCAGATTCTAAAAGTTCCAAATGCCTTTTGACAACCTTTTTCCTTTCAATGTAATTGTAAAATTTTATGAGCTAATCATATCCTTGCCAAGTTTCTTCTTTTACTCCCTTTTGGTAGCTCGATTTTTTTTTTAGCTTCCTTTGCTATTCTTTACATCTCTCCAAGTCCCCTGGATCCATGCTATTCTTTGTACTTTTCTGTGCTCTTTTTGTTTAGTTTTGTGTGTTGGTTCCAGTCTCCCTCTTGGCAGTTTTATTTGGTAAGAAGAGCTTTTTCCTCTTGGGAGTTTATTGTGGTTCTGTATTATGCAAAATTATTTTTGAACATCTGTTTGTCTGTAATAGTACCAGATGATAGTTTTGGTCAGTTTGCTGTCATGAGTCTGTCTTATTCTATTAGAGTTGACTCTACCAAAACCTAGAATCTTAGTAACTGTGTTCCGTTCATCACGATGACATAGGATATATGGCAACAATCAGGCCATTGGACCCAACTGGTCCATGTCAATGTATATGCTTCATTCGATCCTCCTTCCATCATTTCCCATTTGATTGTACCATCATGACTACACTCGCATGCGCAGACACACACACACATTCACTCCCACACACACCAGGTAGCCTCTTCCTCACCCACCTCCTCCAATTCAGGATGTCACCACAGCATCAGTGTCTTGGGGTACGTAGTCAGCCTCTATATCCAGGGTCCTGGCACTCTGCTCCCCTTCACTCGTTGCTTCACTTTTGCCAGATCCCGGCTTTCATGTTCCCCCACGGAAGAAAATGTCTTTCCAGAAAACTCACCGCTGCTGGTATTCGCTGCTCCTCCAATCACAGACTGTTTCTTTCCCATATTTGCTGCTGAAATGTTCACTGCCTGGTGTTACAACAGCATGAGTGCGTGGGCAATTCCAGCACCACTTTTTTTTAAATTTAGAGTACTCCATTCACTTTTTCCAATTAAGGGACAATTTAGCGTGGCCAATCCACCTAACCTGCACATCTTTGGGTTGTGGGAGGGAAACACACACAAACATGGGGTGAATGTGCAAACTCCACATGGACAGTGACCCAGAGCCGGAATCGAACCTGGGACCTCGGCGCCGTGAGGCAGCAGTGCAAACCACTGCGCCACCGTGCTGCCCTATTCCAGCCCCACTTGACCTGGAGTCGCAACACAAATGAAAATTAACATGAATACCTGTGACTTTGGTTGAGTTAAATTGACCACAGTCACCAGGTTTGTAAACTTTAAACACAAGTAACCTTTTATTAACAATAATTATAATTATGTAGGCTATCTACTATCTGATTCCTTTTTGTTTTATAAATTTAGAGTACCCAATTCCTTTTTTCCAATTGAGGGGCAATTTAGCATGGCCAATCCATCTACCCTGCACATCTTTGGGTTGTTGGTTGGGTTTCGGTTGGGCAGAATGTTCAAACTCCACACGGACAGTGACGCAGAGCTGGGATCAAACCTGGGGAACTCGGTGCCGTGAGGCAGCAGGGCTAACCCACTGCACCACCATGCTGCCCTTACTATCTGATTCTTAACATCCCCCACCCTCTGGCCCCAGAGCAGCCAGGAGACGGCCGCCAGGGGCAAAGGCTATGGGGTACAATATGCAGCAGGCTGCCTCCACCTGGGGACACACCTGGATGCAGCGGTAGAGAACGGAAGGCTAAGCAGGTTGAGGATCACTGGGTTGGAAAGGGGAGATGGGGTGGGGGTAAAGGCTGGGGTTGAGTGAGTTGTGTGGGGGAGGCACTATCGGGGAATTGTTGGGGCAGTTGGAGACATATTTGTTCATTAATAAAAATCGTTGACCTTGACCAATATGATGCTTTCTTCCACAATGCGAGCCAAGCACCAATCCCATGCCCTTCTCCCATGGCGTATCGCAAGGATCAGTACTTGGGCCCCAGCTGATCACAATATATATCAATGAATTGGACGTGTGGCCCAAATTTAGGGCAGCACAGTAGCACAATGGTTAGCACTGTTGTTTTAAAGTGTCAGAGACCTGGGTTTGATTCCCGACTTGGGTCACTGTCTGTGCAGAGTCTGCACGTTCTCCCCGTGTCTGCATGGGTTTCCTCCGGGTGCTCCGGTTTCCTCCCATAAGTCCCGAAAGACGTGCTCATGAGGTGAATTGGACATTCTGAATTCTCCCTGTGTACCCGAACAGGTGCCAGTGAGTGGCGACTAGGGGCTTTTCACAGTAACTTCATTGCAGTGTTAATGTAAGACTACTTGTGACACTAATAAAGATTATTATTACATTTTCAAGTTTGTGGATGATGCAAAGCTCAGTAGGAATGTGTGTTATGAGGAAGATGTAAAGTGGCTACATGAGAATTTGGACAGACTTGGGAGTGTGGACAAGAACATGGCAGATCGAATATGGTATGGAAAATGAGAGGTAATCTATTTTGGTAGCGAGTGTCCCATTTGCCTTCTTCACCACCCTATTAACCTGCTCTTCTGCCTTCAGAGATCTATGGACACACGCCAAGGTCTCTTTGTTCTTCAGAACTTCCCAGTGTCAGACTTTTCACAGTATACTTCCTTGTTAAATTACTCCTTCCAAGGTGTATTACCTTGTTTAATTCCATCTTCCATGTATCCGCCCATTTGACGATAGTTTGTCAAATTTGTTTTGCATGACCTCCCTCTGACAAAGCTATGCTGACTATCCCCGATCAAACCGTGGGCGGGATTCTCTGGTTTGCTGGCGCCCAGGGGTTTCCCGATGGCGTGGGGCTGCCCCCCAATGGCCGACGTAACGGAGAATCCCGCCGGCGCATCGGGGCAGAAAAGCGGCGCAACAGGGCGGAGAATCCAGCCCCTTGCCTCTCCAAGTGGAGATAGATTATCTCCTTCAGAATTTTCTTTATTAGTTTACCAACCACTGACCTGTGACTCACTGGTCTGTAGTTCCCTGGCTTGTCCCTACAACCTTACTGAAATAGTAGGACCACATTAGCTGTTCTCCAGTCCTCTGGCACCTCCCCCGTGGCCAGAGAGGTATTAAAAATTTGGGTCAGAGCTCCAGCAATCTCTTCTTTCACCTCCCGTAGCATCCTGAGACACAATTCATCCAGACCTGGAGATTTTTCCACTTTTAAGCCCGCCAATACCTTGCCACTCCCTATGATAATTTGCTCAAGAACCTCACAATCTCTCTCCCAGAGTTCCATAACTACCTCCTCATTCTCTTGATGGGAAATATTCGTTCAACACCCGACCAATGTTCTCTGGCTCCACCCACAGATTTTCCCCATGGTCCTGAATGGGCCCTACCCTTTCCTTGATTATCTTCTTTCCATTGTTTATATCTCTGGATTTTCCCTACTTTTACCAGCCAGAGCTTTCTCATATCCCGTCTTTGCTCTCCTTATTGATTTCTTAAGCTCCATCCTGCACTTTCTGTACTCCACTAATGCCTCTGCAGACTTGTTCTCCTTATACTTGTTAAAAGCCTTTTTTCCTTCTCATTCTGAATGTCTCTGGTCATCAATGGTTCTGAGTTTGTTGCCTTCCCATTACCCTTCCCATTAGAGGCAACATAGCAGGCCTGTACACTCCCCATTTCATCTTTGAACACCTCCCACTGCTCTTCTGTAGGTTTCCCCACAGGTAACTCTTTCCAGTGTACCTTGGCCTCCTGCCTTATTTTGTTAAAATCTGCTTCCCCCACAATCCAAAGCCTTTTTTTTGAAACTGGTCTTATTTCTTTGTCGATAACAAATTTAAATTGAACCATGTTGTGGTCGTTATCACTAAAATGCTCCCCACCAACACATCAACCCCCTGTCCGACTTCGTTCCCCAGAATTTGGTCCAGCACTACATTATCCCTTGTTAGATGCTCCACATTTAGAGCTAAAACGTTCTCCTGTTTACATTTAAAGGACTCATTTCATCTAAGCCTTTAACATGATGGCTAGCCGAATTAATTTTGGGAAAGTTGAAATCACCTACTATAATTACCTTCTTATTTTTACAGCCCTCCGCAAATTGCGCACATATTTTCTCTGCAATTTCCCGATATCTGGAGGTCTACAATAAACACCTAGCAACGATCTGTCCCTTTTTTTATTCCTAAACTCTACCCACAAAGCTTCATGAAGTCTCCAAGATATCATCCCTCCTTACCACAGTAACTGTCTCCTTATCTAATAATGCAATGCCTCCTCCTCTTCTACCCCCTCTTCTGTCTTCCCAGAAGATTCTATATCCCGGGATGTTGAGCTACCAATCCTGCCCCCCCCCCACTCAAACATGGCTCTGTGATAGCTATTATATCATAATTACACGTGTCAATCATCGCCCTTAACTCATTCGTTTTACTGTTAATACACCTGGCGTTAAAGTAGAGGCCATCCAGCCTTGACTTACTCCCTTGAAACTTACTACCACTGTATTCCCTCCGACCGGATTGCTTTTATATGTTATACTGTGTCCCTATTCTGCTATCAGTCTGCGTCCCTTCCCCGTGCCAAACTAGTTCAAACTCTTCCCAAAAGCACTAGCAAACCCTCCAGCAAGGATGTTATTCCCGCTCTGGTTTAGATGTAGACCGTCCTGCTTGTACAGGTCTCACTTTCCCCCAAAATGGTCCCAATGGTCCACAAATCTAAAACCCTCCCTCCAACACCAACACTTAAGCCACGCATTCATCTGTGCTATTCTCCTATTCCTGTACTCGCTAGCATGTGGCACTGGGATTAATCCAGAGATTACCATTAGAGAGGTCCCGCTCTTTAGTCTATTGCCTAACTCCCTGAATTCTTGATGCAAGACCTCATCTGTCTTTCTACCTATGTCATTGGTACCAACATGTACCATGATCTCTGCCTTATCACCCTCCCCCTTCAGGATGTCTTGCAGCCAAGCAATGTCTAACTTCAATTGTATAGAAGCTTGATTAGTCCGCACCTGAAATACTGTGTGCAGTTTGGTCCCCTTACTTCAGAAAGGATATTTTGCCACAGAAGAAATGCAACGGAGGTTCACCAGACTTGTTCTGGGGCTGGCGGGACTATCCTATACAGAGAGATTAGGCAAACTGGGCCTGTGTTCTTTACAGTTTCGAAGAATGAGAGGTCATCTCATTGAAACCGACAAAATACTTAAAAGGATAGACAGGGTAGGTAAGATGTTTCCCTTTGTTGGGGAGTGTAAAACCAGGGGGTGTCACATAGAACCCAGATGAGAAATTTCTTTACACAGAGGGTTGTGAATCTTTGGAATTCTCTACCCCAGAGGGCTGTGGAAACTTTATGTTTAAGGTAGAGTTTAATAGATTTCTGATTGACAATAATGTAAAGAGTTACAGGCATAGTGTGTGTAAAAGGCACTGAAGTGTCCAAACAGCCATGATTGTATTGAATGGCAGAGCAGGTCTGACAGGCTGAATGGCCAACTCCTGCTCCAATGGCAGATGAAACCGTTGAATGAGTCGTTAAACTGACATCAAACTATAATTGCTTCCCAGCCATAGAAATGAAAAGAAAATGGCATATGAAGTTATTTCTCTTTCTATCTTCCAACTCTTCTGACTTTCACTGTGATCTATTGCTACATCTTCAACAATATGCAGGTCATATACACATATCGTCAAACAAAACATTAAAGGAATAAACAAACAATACTTTATTGTATCAATTAATTGTAACTATGGTATCATACTGACATTTTCTTTTACACCAACCAAAAATGTCTAGGATTTGAAATCAGATCATGCTGAAGTGTGCTTCCCAACAACTCCAGAACCAAAATAAGTACAATTACTATATTAACATTAACTTTTAAGTGAAGCTACAAAAATAAAACAATTTTTTGTTTTATTACATTCATTGAGGAAAGTTACTAAGTATCTTAATAATTTAAATGTTGAAAATATTAACATCAATTTACAATTTAATGATTATTCAGAGTAGCGAGTTAGGATGCTAATTCAGATTTAAAAAAATTATATTCACAATTATTTGGAATATTAATGTTTTATAATAGCTTAAAAATCCCCAATGAGGATAAAGAAAAACTATTGTGCCACAAAATGTGCTTATCAACATCAAAACAAACAGCTGAAATTAAAATAGAATCAATTAGATTTTGAACAGTATTTAAAATTTTAGTGTACAATATAATGAAATAACCAAACAGATAATTTAACATTTTGAAAAAAAATATACGATGTTCCAGTGTCATAAGTAATATGTTTAACAAACTGAAAAAGTGGTTATTGTTCTTTTCTTATAAACAAGAAAGGCAAAAGTGCCAAATTGGTAATTCTTACAAGTAAACAAAACTGATTGTACTATTTGCATACAGTTCAGCAACAATTTTATGATCTATTTAACAAATGATCGTGATTATTTCACTGGGTTTTGTTACAAAAAAACATGCAATACTCCAGTGTGAGTTTTAACTCTAGCTCAGTTCATTATGTACACAAATAATGATACCAGTGTCTGATTCCATTAATATCAGTGTTATGTGTGCAACAAATATAATCATAGCAAGTGACAAAACAAATTAAGGAGGGAGAAGTTGATTATTTAATACTTCCATTAATACTTTCGGGAAACCTCATAAAATTGTACTTTAAGGCATACTCCAGTAACTTGCAGTAAATTAAGTAAATAAATCTAGTTTAAATTGATTTATTTTTGGGATTTTAGCTTTTAATTGTCAAATATCTGGGAGATGACTTTTCAGGGTTCTTCCAAAAGCACGTCTGAGTATGTTATTACACAAAGATTTTGATCTGTATTGCTCATTGGTCAAAGTAAAATAAGGCACAAAATGCATCAAAATGTGTTGCGCAGAAAACACACATTCTATTGCAAAACCTATTTTGGGCAATTATGGAACACTGGAAACCAGGAACAAAATAAAGTTTACAAAAAGAAAAAGTAATTTGAAATAATTCAATCCAGATACATTTACAAATATTCATGCACTGCAATAATTCTACATTTATGGTGTGAGACTGAAAGTGCATCAATGGACAATGTTAATACAAAACACTGACATCTGAGATTACTTAAAAAGAGATTTGTAATTTTACAGTGGTGTTAAATCCCAAAAATTATCTACTGAAGAGCTCTGGTTCACTAGTTTTAAGAACACGGATAGCAGAATCATGGCTGAAGTTAATTCGGATTTAAATTTTATGCATTAACCCATTAAAAAATAACTTAACTCAATGTTTTGATCACAAATGCATGCTGGAAGAATTAATGATCAAATTACCATGGCACTTGGCACATTCAGTTAAATTTCAAATAGGCTGGGTCGGTGACTGACACTACATCAAATTAGTATATGTTAGTCTTATTGCATAATTAATATACAGCCCTGGCAGACATTTCAATGCAAGTAGATTTCCAGTCAGTTACACTTTAGAATTAGTATAAGCTTCATCTTGTGAATAAATAACAACATTTTGTGCTTCGCATTTTATGTACAGATAGCTCTAAATTTTAAAGTAACATATACTTAAACCACACAATTTTTGTGATACTACATATACTAAAAGTAAACTAAAGTACAAATTTAAAATAAACATAGAGTTCAACTAACTATATTTTCATTTAGTTCCATAACCAAGGTAAAATGTACCCACTTGTCATCATAAAACTCAGGAGTTGAACACAAAATTCTGTTTTTTAGTCAAAGCTGAGCAAAGCAAGAATGTGATTAATTAATATTGATAAGTTGTACTGATATCAATTACACCATTGGAGAATTTGTCTAATTTGGAACTCCTAGTGGGGAGCCTTTCCCACTAGACCAGAAGTCCATCAATTGTGTGTTGATGGGCTTGAGCCCATGAGCTTAGAAGGAAAGTGCTTTCACTGAGTCAAAGCTGATATAGTTGAAAAAATGTGCAAAGCACAAATGTGAATTTTCAGCCTGTGCTTTCTGATGGGCAAAACATTCCATTGAAATGCAAATTCAGAAAATTATGCCTTATGGAAGAGGAGCACTTACTAGTTGAAACAGTGCTGCTGTTGGATAAGTCGATGTTTCTTTATGAATGGGATATATTCCATATAAAACTGAAATGAAAATTCTGCTCTAATACATTTTATTTCTCCTTACTGTGGAGGTGAAATCGGTGTACTTCAACTATTTATAAATTGGAATTTGCAGTATTTTATGTCCAATATTGTAAAATTTATTATACAAATTACACCTCCACTTAAGTTTCAATGATACATAAGTCTGATGTGTGTGAATTATGCACCTGCTCATCTACCCACAATATAGATTGAGATCAGCTCTTTGTACTATACTAGTCTGACATCTTAACAAATTTGCATTCGGTGCCAACTAAACAAATTTTTAAAATGATCCTTTATATTTTCCCAAGAACTTATTGCCTAGATATATTAGAGATTTCTAAATTTGCTTTAGAAATAGTTGTCTTGACATGAATCTATGCAATATTGCAAGGCAGTTACTCACATTTCACACTTGTGATCTCAACCTGGTGCTTGTGTAGTGATCAGGAGGTGAGTGTGGCAGGTAGTGGGGAAGAGTCTGAAAGAGGTTGCTCTTGTAACACAACTATTTTATGCCTCTTTCCCCTACATCTAGGTCCTGACATTTATAGGGATTCCAAAAGCAGCCACAAAACTCATCAAGGCCAGGGATTTGAAGATTTTGCTAAATTTAACTGCAAGACCTCATTAACATTTTTATCCAATTTACTGTCTGGTTCCTGGCTAAATCGACAGAACAGCCAGATGTGAAAATCAATGACAAGAGGCCACAGCTGGGGACTTTTGGGAACAGTCTCCTGCAATCAGGAAGGTAGCAGACTGCAGATTTGGATGTCGCGGTCAAAAGCGAAGTGAGGTAAGAGACAGCCTGCAATCAGCAGATGAGAGGCTGAAAGATTTCTTCGGGTACAACAGATAGCTCCTCCTGGTCTACAGAAATGCGATACAAGGCACTGAACCTCTGGAACCGCTTCCCTTGCTCTGTTGGGATTTTCCAAGTCTTAGAAATCCACGTGGCAGCAGTTTGATTTAAATCAGGCTTACAATGCTCTTTTGGAGCCTGATTAACAATTGTAAGTGACATTACCTGTCTTTCCACTTCCCAAGAGCAGGTCATGTTTGGAGAATGGGGTGTGTGTGTCACATTTAACAATGTTCAGCACCCTCCCATCCACTGTAAGAGAAGGGTGAGAGGGGATTTGATATTGAGACCAGTGCCAGATAGTGTCGACTGCCTTATGCACACAACTGCATGGATCTAAGTTCGGAGGCAAGCACTAGCTAAGCTCCTGTGCTAAAAATGTTTCAGAAGGGTTAAATTGACATAAATAAATAATCTGTACCTGTACTCGTGCCGAATGTGATTTTATCTACTGATTATGAAGATTTGTTATACTCGTACTGTGCAACCATAAAGTGAAAATATGTCACAATCAACATGGATTCCTCTCGTACTCCTTTTCAAATAATGCAGAGTGCAACACTATATTCATTATTTATAAAGATTTCTCTATAGCAAAATCAGTTGGGCTCACAATGATAATCAGTATAAGAAAATATGTGAATTTGTAACGTTCAACCTAGGCCCTGAAGATCATAATCTCTTCAAGAGGATGCTGTAATTTTAGTGGCATCCTCAGAAACCAGGCAAATTATGAATACTTGTAGATTTTAAATTAACCTCTTGCCTTTTCTAAGAATACGGTGTTATATAAATGCATTCCTGATGGTAGAATCTGACAGAAAAGAGGGCTGGGCCATTGTGCCTGTGTCGCTGCATTGGGAGAACTATCCAATCAGTCGCACTTCCCATTGACCTAAAAAAATAATTTTCAAATATATATCTAATTTATTTTTGAAAGTTACAATGGTGTTCAGTTTCCATCACCCTTTCAAGCAGTGCATTCTGAATAGAACAAGTCATTGAAAATAAAAATAACTCTGAGGGAATTCCTGTGCCAAATATCTTAAACATCTCTGATTTACCATACTCTTACAGCACCAATAAAGACACCTCAATTTATTAAGTTTACACAGGTGCTTTTCTCACATGAGCTGTTTAATCTAATCCCACTTCCTGCTCACATCCCATTTCATTTAATATTCCTCTTCACCAAGAGAGTATCCACTTCCCTTCTAGAATAATATATAGGTCTTGCTTCAACAACAGTATTCTACTTTCCAGCTGTGTTCATTGTTGAACCAGACACCTTCATTTAACTTTTTGTGATAATCTAAAACTTGTGCCCTCTGTTAGCATCCCACCGAGGTACGGAAGGAATGATAATCATTACCTTTGCCATAACTCTGATGTATTTTGAAGACTTTGATTTGATCATCCTTTTCATTGAAACTTTTCAGCTTCAGTGGAAAAATGATAACTTCTCACATCTGCAACCTTTCATTCTAGTGAATTAAGATCCTTTCTATTGCTATTTTAACATTTTTTATAAAGTACAAAAGTAGACAAAAATACTCTAAATATGGCCTAAGATCTTGTGCAAGCTTTACACTATCTACTTGTACTTTTATTTCACACCTTCAGATAGAAAGCCAGAACTTGTATTGACTATGTTTTCTTTCAAAGAGAATGTCTTTCTTGACCAGTTTCATTGAATTATTTGAAGTAGGAGCATAAGGTGTAGATAAGGAAATTGCAGTAAGCATAATATTTTGGTTTTGCAAAAGGCCTTGATAAGATAGCAGACTCATGACTAAGATGAGAACATGTGCAGTCAGAATACAAATCGCAAAATGGAGCTCTGAATAGCAATCTGGCTACAAAAGAAGAGGAGTTTCGGGATTAATGGTTAGGCAAATCGTCAGACGTGTTGGACAGGGATCAGTGCTGGGGCCACTTTTCTTCAATAGTTACATAAACAACTTGTACATAGAATTTGAAGTATCATTTCAAAATTTGTAGATGACACCAAATAGGTGAGTGTAGTTAATAAAGATTAGTACTATGACAAAGCAGAGGAAGACATTGATAAACTTGCAGAATAGGCATGTAATTGACAAATGATCATCAATAGAAATAAGTATGAGTGAATATTTTAATCCAATAATAATAAGGCCACATACTCCTTGAAAAATAAGTGTCTGAATGGGGTAAAGAAACAGTGGGATCTGAGGGTACAGACTCAGTAATCGCTAAAAAGAGTGACACAAGGTGAGCACTCGGGTTCAATTATTGAAAGATTGAATTGAAAAGCAGAGTGGTTATGTCAAATGTGTACAGAGCTTTTGGAGTACTGTGGACAGTTCTAATCTCCATATTATGGAACGGATTTGGAGACATTGAAGGTGCTCAATGCCAAAAGAGTTACTGGATTGATATCCAGAAATCAGGAATTGGGGTCTTTTCTCTAGAAACAGAGAGGTGGTCTGATAAAAATTATGAAACAATTTAATAGATGGAGAGACAATGCTCCCAAGTTGCTGGGGAGATCAGAACTAGATGCTTTAAGTATAAGATGGTCACTCAAGAGAACAAGAAACTCGTAAAATCTTTACCCAAAATGCTTAGAAAATGGAACTTGCTACCATGACAAATAGTTGAGAAGACAAGTAAAGAAGCATTGTCCCACACAAAGGTGAAATAAATACAAAGATATGTTGATGATGTTAAATGAAGTAGGGCAGGAGGAGGATTGTGTGGAGCATAAACACTGGTATGAACCAGTTTGACCAAATGGCTTGTTTCTGTGCAGTAAAAACATAATAAATACAGGCGGTTACCTAAGTTAGCGAATGTTAGATTACTTTTTTCCAATATATTATTTTTAATTCTTCAAATGTAGTTCAACCTCTATGAATGCTCAAAATTTCATAAGAGATATTAAATCCTGACAGAGTTCAACCAGGCACATATTTTAGTCGGAATAATGAGTGTGCTCGTGGTAATCTTGAGTGATAGAAATGAGAAAAGATTACACATGAAAACAATTAGGTTCAAGGTGGATGACATTTGGGATGGTTATATGGAGGGATTCGCAGTGCTAGAATCTGTGGTACAAGTTAGTTGTTTTAACTCAAATTTTAGGTTGAGAATTTTGATGCTGTTAGAATTGATGCTGAGATGTGTCTGTGCATGCCCATCAAAGAATGATGCAGTACAGGATCTGGTCTGAAGAAGGAGAACAAGATCAAAGGTAGAAGAACAACTGTGAAATAGTGACCATATTATTATTGATTCCGCCTGAGAAAAAGATTTTAAAAAGTCCTTCATATAGGCTGAGAAATTAGGGGCGCAATTCTCCCATCGGGAGACTAAGTCCCGACGCCGGAGTGAAAACTGGAGTGTTTCACTCCCTATCAGTTCCCATTTATATCGCAGGAGCTTTGAGCAAATCACCTTTTTAAATTTCCAAGAATGCACCCTAGTTTGTGTAATCTCTCCTCACAATATAACTCTTGGAGCCTGGGTATCAGTCCAAGGGCATTCCTCCAAGGCCAACGTATCCTTCCTAAGGTACGATGTGATAACTCAACTGAGCACATCTAACCAAGGTTTTGCATAGCTGTAACATCATTTGCTTTTGCCTGTATTCTAGTCCTCTGAAGACCAGCCTTCCACCAGCTTTTAAAAAAATGTGATCTTTTGTACCCGTCCCAAAACATTTTAATGATCTGGATTTATTCCTACTCAGGCCGACCATCATGGCATGGTAGCCCCTGTTAGCAGCAGGGACTGAAGTTGGGTAGAAAGGATATGTATCATGAACTTGGGCTCTGCCAGTAATTGCATGCAGCAAGTGGGGAAAGAGGGGCCAGCAATGATCCTGGGAAGGGGAGATAATGGTGAACTCAGATTGGGGCAATCAGGAGGCAGTAAATCACAAACCAAATGGTTTCCCTTTACCACCATATCCCATCCAATTTTAGGCCGATTGTGAAGGAAATTTCACAACAGTTATAAATTAAGGACTAATGGCAGTGTTGGAATCAAATAAATTACATATTACAAATCAAACGTACTGTTTAATTTATGAGCACACTTTCCGAAACATCACAGCAGCAATTGTGCATCTGCGTTTCAACAATTTTAAAGTGCGCAAGTAAATAACACGTACATAATGAAGCAAAAAAATATATAGATAAGGGTACATAAGGGAAAACTAGTGATACCTGCATAGTAATGCTCTCCCCATACCCAGTGTAAATTACAAGAACTGTACTGAATTAAGTTCTATTCCGTCAAATTATAAAACCTGGCACGGGGTCTTTTGGGAAATATGAGACAGGACTGAGCAGAATTAGAATAAGACTTTGGCTCTTGTGAATGTAAATGATGAAATGCAAGTTTGGAAAAATTTACGTGAAAAGTTGTTCAGTACAGCATATCTTTGTACTTCAAATAGTTATTTGGCTTAACATGTCAACAAATGTTTGTTTTAATTGGCACTAAATCTACAGTGAAACCATTATATTTTTGTAACAATACTGCTTTATTCTATGTATAATAATTACAATTCAAGTAATTTTAAAAAATGAAATCGAATTTTAAAATTACTGAAACAATGGAAGTAACAAATTGCTTTTCCTTTACCAGCAGTGTACAAAGTGTTTCATGGAACAGTTTTAACTGGGTACATGTTATCATCAACTCCTCTGCATCCCATCCAAATAGCACTGCTTTCCCTTCTTGGCTCAGGAAGGGGCTCAGCCTGGCTAGAAACACTTAGCATGTCTCAATTTTGCATATTATAGGCTACAAAAAGTGAGATTCAAAATTTGGCAAACCCATCTCATGTATGTAAACAGGGGCTTTACCTCTTAACAATGCTCCCCTCAACAGAACTACAGCCAACCTAGTTACAAATGCAACTAAATATGATTGTAAGATAAAGTTAAACAAAATTACAGAACTAAGATGAAGAACTTTCTCAAACTTTGTAATAGTTTGCATGTGGTACCACATAAACTATATTGCACTGAACTATACTACACTTGATACTACCAAACTGTACTGCACTGTACCATAAACGAAATATACAGACAAGCAACATTGAAAAGACAAGCAGCCAATCAATCCTTCTCATTGCAACACTGCAAAGTGGACTTCTTCCTCGGTCATTCTGAGTTATTGATTTTCCACAACCTCTGAAATATAATCTACAAAATGTTTAATTTAGCCTGAATAAACATAGTAATGTGATGCCTGACAATTTGAATCACCTTACTTTTCACTGTTCCCTCCTTCTGCCAGGGATTCCACACACTTGTGGTTTTGTATTAATTCTGTGAGGGGAGGTTTGCTTTGGAGGGGGGGGGGGGGGGGGGGGGAAACTGGCTTCATGATGTTTCCCCTCAGTCTTAAAGCATGCAGCTGGCCTTTGTAGGAACTGTATAAAAAATATAATGTCCAATGATGACAGACAGGCCTGAATACCAAGTCAAAGCTGTGATTGAAAATGTGGACCCTTGACTAAAACAGATCACCCTTTTTTGTATGAAGATTTATAAAGGATCAATTGTATTGCAGTATTACTGTTGTACTTCTTAATTACACTTACATACAATGTATGAATAATTCATTACATTTTAGTCTAATTAGAAGGGCCAAATATGCACTTTCTGTGCATACATACATTTATACACTGAGTCTGTATTTTGTATAAAGTTATACTGTGTTGTCCTACAGTGTAGAAAACTGTAGTGCTTTCCAGTTCAAAGCTGTTCTGATTTCATGGAATAAGAGGCATAGCTAATCTGTGAATGAGATGAAATCAAAGTGATATGTAGTCAGAAATGATTCTGTAACTGTTTTAAACCAATAACTATCAGATAATTAAATGAAAAACAAAAAGTTAGCAGCATTAACCAGAACCATTAAACAAGGCTTGTTGCATTTTTAGCCTTTAAATGAGCCCATTGTTCTACATTGTGTCTGTGTGTCATGGATTAAACTGGCAATTTGTTAAATTCGAAATGCAGCCTGGTCCTTCGTGCTTTGCTGAAAAGGTACATTGGAATGGCAAGGATGCCAACAACAAACCCAAATTTGTAACTTGAAAACACACAGGACAATATACAAAAATATGGTGCCTCTTTAACAATGGTATACTGATATATTCCTCAATTAAACATCGGTGTAAAGTGCCAGACGTCAGGCGTGCTCAATCATCAGGCAGGTTTCCTTTTAGATTTATGGAGCTGGCCAAGCACTGAAATGTGCACTACATTTTCATATTTGTTTCAATCCATAGAAATTAGTCAAAATTCTCCAACAGCTGTACTAACTTGCAGCCTGGCATGCTTCCAATGGTCGAATTAAACCTTCCTCATACACACGTAGGATGGCTTCACATACAAATTTGTACTGACTCTGGAAAAAAAATTAAACTTAAAATATGCTTTCATCATGTTAAATTAAAACATACAAGATAATCATCAGCTACTGTAAAAAAAACTATTGACCAATAATGTGCAAAAGAATAAAGTCAGTTCATCTATGGATGTTCACAGATCTCACACCATCATAAACATCATTGATGGCTTATTCCACCCATAAAGAAAATTCACAAAATCTGAACCACTTTTTGGAAGTTTCTGTAAAGCACCTATTGATAATTGACAGATTTCGGATCCTTTTTCCTTTGGGAAATCACAATAAACAGAAGGGTGCTTTGAAATAGGGAAGGAGATGGCAATGCATAAAAGGTACAGGGAGACGTTTCCAAAGGCATATGTAAAATGATTACCATTGCCTGTGTAACATGGGAGAGTGCTACAAACTGGCATTGAAGGAATGGAGGGTGCATGCATGCAGTGAAATACAGCTGGAGATCACTTAATGGGTAAGGTCGCAATGTGATTTGAAAGGTGGGATAAAGAATTTTAAATCATTTAGAGGACATAGGAAGTGGAATTTTCTGACTTTATGCCTCTGATGGGGAGTTCACCTGCCAAGACTGCAGGGAGATTCTGGTGAATGCTGCACAAGATTTTCTAAACATTATTTTAAATACTTGGAAATGTGCCTGCAGCAGATCCTGGGATTTCTGGTGTGCACTTTTACTGGATGGGTTTTCTGTGAAGGTAATGAGCCAGTGAAGTTTGGTAACCATAAGCATGATAATGGGTTGAGAATTCATGCGGGTAAAGATGTGAGCTATGACATTCAGGATAGTAAATTGCCTTAGGCGGCTGTGCAGGAGCGGAATTAGTAAAGTGAAATTTAGGAAAAAGATTAGGCAGCAGTGGGATGACGCACATCCAAGTGAGATCAATTGTTAAAAGTTTTAAAACTTCTGGCAGAAACCTGGTAGAACCACTTTGAAAACATCTGGGTTGAGTGCCCCCAACTGGAAGTTCCTGCTCTTGAGCCTCTTGTTGGGATCCAATATTGCTGTGATTACTCTTTATGAGTGGGTGTGTACAACAACAATGAATTTGAAATAGTGCCTTTAACGTAGTAAAATGTCCAAGTGACTTCACAGGCGGGGTAGTATCAAACAAAATTGTATGGCGGATGATGCAATATTAAAACCCATGGTGATATTCAAGTGGAAAACTCTCCGCAAAGGGAAATTCCAGAAAAGCTTTGAGATCCATGTTCATGAGAGAGGCTCGATGCATGAAGACAGTTGTAAGAAATGGATCAAAGCAGCATGGAATTTGAGATCAAGAGGACTATGCAAAGAAAAAATATTTGCTCATCTGTAACATGTTCAAATTCTAGATCCATACAACATTATACAACCAGACAATGAGGATGAACTGTCAAATGATTCAAATGGGTAATTACGTTTTTTGATTTGGTAGAATGACAGCATTATCATTTGATGTGGCAGAAAGATGCTCTGTACTTGCAAGTCAAGTTATTGGTGTCACTCTTTATTAATTTTCCCCAAAATTTCAGGTGTGAATCTTAATCGTGCTCCTCACAATCAGTTCAACAAATGACATTTTAGGTTGCAGTGCGTTACAATGTTTAAGCTGACAGCAATGGTGCTAGAAAGATGCCATAACTTCATATGTAAAAATAATTGGAAGAAATTTAAGGTGATGCAGCATATTGATGCATTACTGTAGTGCAGTTTACTGTTGCCAGAGGCAACTTGATCATTTCAGGAGAATAGGAGATTAAATCTGTACAGCTTTTGTACATCTTAAAATGATTTAGTTTGGTAATTGATGAGGACAAAGAAGAAGATTGTGTGCTCTGTCAGAGAATAATGCGGGGTGTAAATGGAACATAAAATAGCTAATGCACATATCTGAGGGAGACGGAAGATAATAAATTAGCCAAAATTCATAGTGTTTAGCTTGAAAATTCACTTGAATATTCCTTCAAGATTTTAAAATTTAATTAAATAAATAGCTTCATTATTCTTTCACACTTATTATCCAGATCTTACCGATGTCTGTACCATCATGGCTCGCTGGTCTCTCATTGTTCTAACGATATCCAGTGGGTATACAGGTTGGCTGTTTTCAATTAAACACATTGCTGTCTCCATGGCAATAAGGACACCAGTTCGACCAATTCCAGCACTGCAAAGAAATCAACAGAGAATTTAAACGAAGCGTGGATTAGAGGCAAAACAATTAATACATGTATTAAGGACAACTGAACAGTTCACATAAGGGTGATTGAATGAGTGATAGACCTACTTATATAAAAACAAAGGACAGAATTTTCAATTTTTAAAAAGTAAAGTGTCATCTCAGGCGGGAAAAGCAGAGGGTAGCCCGCCAGTGCTGTTGTTGGGTTTTCCTGCTATATTTTTAGCCACTTAAAAAAAATTCCATGGGTCTCATGCCACCTCTGTGGTGGGGGCCTCTGATTCGGCCACCCCGCCATCAGCTGAACCCCACAATCAGCAGGGCGCTCTGTTGAAAGGCTGCCCCAGTGCTCCCCAACAAGAGAACAGCTGCAAGGAAGTCTGCTCCAAGGTTCTCGGAGGGCTCCCTCATCTGAATGCTTGATGCTGTGGAGGAGAGGAGCCACATCTTGTACACACAGGTAGGAAGGAGACCATCGAGTTAAGTCACCAACCTCATATGGGAGGCGATGGCAGGGCTGATAAGCGCCATCCCCATTCAGAGGAGGATGGGTATCGAATTCAGGAAGAGGATGAATTATCTCCTCCGGTCAGCCAGGGTAAGCTACTCTTCTCATTTGTCAACATTCACCCACAAATCACTCATTCACCGGGAGCTCACTCATTGCCACCTCAAGGGACACCACTACTCGCTCTATCAAACAACACTTCATCTCCCCATCACCTCCCTGCTCCCACTCACCAACCGCATATTCCAGCCTCCTTACCATATGCCCTGGTACACATCTACTCTTCCCGTCTCTTTTCTTGCAGGACAAGCTGGCTCATAATAGGGATGGAAGGACACCAGAGTTAAAAATCCTCTTGGTATTCAAGGAGAGATCTCCTCTAGCTGGGGAGGAAGATGATTGCGCCGAGGGTGAGGTGGGAGCCAAAAAAACAAAGTAAGGACCCAGAGCAACATCATCCAACACACCATCCTAACAGGAGTCTTGTCTCTTCTATCCTTAAGCTCCTGCCATGCACTAATTTCATCTCTCTTCTCTTGCAGGTTCATCAGGGGAGCAGCCCAATGCCTCCTCCCACCAGGCACTACAGTCCACCCCACAGCCCAGCTCCAATGAATTATCTGAAGTGAAGACTGAAGACGTGTCACAGCTTTCAGCTGTACCCTCCACCATTGCAGAGACACACACCTCATTGGGACTAAATGGTCGAGGAGCTTCGGGTGACAAATTGGTGTCAAACTGCCCTGCATCACTCTCTCTGATGTCAGAGCCAGGGATGTATGAGGGAGCTAGCATTCAGAGGACTGCTGGAGGCCAGAACTCTGCTGAGCCCCAGGCAGATGATATGTCTCTGGATTCGGTCATGCCTCAGCTACTGGAGTTCCAAAGGTAAAGTCAGGAACATCAGGAAGAATGTCAGCTGCGCTCCTTGGATTGAAAGGTTGAATGGAGGAGTCCCAGCTCCTTCTGTCTGAGGAAATCATGCCAGTACTTAGAGGCAGCCAGGTCAGCACTGCGTGGATGGTGTCCGCATGACTTCTGCCTTGCCCTGGTGTAGGACTTATACTTCTTGGAGCAGTATAGGAATTGCATGGTGCAGGGTTTTAACTCCATAGTTCAGGCATTGTGGGCATCCACGTGTGCTAACGCTAGTAAATGGCAGGGGTTCTTGACCTCACTCCAGCTGCCCCTCTATCCCAAGGAGGAAGCCAGGGCACCTGGAGCATCAATAGGGAGGAGAGGCTAGTGCATAGCCACCCAGGAGACTCCAGGAGTGTCCAGCCTATCTGATTCTCCTCTTCCTCTGACTGAATCAGCTGCTGCCCCACAGGCCGAGAGTAGCACCACCACATAGCAGCACCTAAAACACAGACTGGGGCCCTCCAGTTCTCGGCCCTCCAGAGCGCATCCGCCAACATCATCACAGTCAACAGGGCATGGCATAGAGCAGGCTGCCTCCACCTCTGCTGTGGATGTTGGCGTTAAGCAAGATGTAGCGGTAGGGCTAGAGAGACAGGGGCTGATTTAGCACACTGGACTAAATCGCTGGCTTTTAAAGCAGACCAAGGCAGGCCAGCAGCACGGTTCAATTCCCGTACAAGCCTCCCTGAACAGGCGCCGGAATGTGGCGACTAGGGGTTTTTCACAGTAACTTCATTGAAGCCTACTCGTGACAATAAGCGATTTTCATTTCATTTTCATTAAGAAAGTCTAGTTACAGAATGTAGGCACAGGTGAAGGGAAATTGTAGATCGTAACCATCTATTTAAGTTAGCGACTGCCTCTGTAAATGAAATAAATCTCACTTATTACAACCTCTCTATGGCTCCCTGCTCTCAGAAGATTTTGGCATGTAGTGCCGCTGATACAACTGCATCCGTGTTTCACCGAAAGGCTGGATCCTCATTCCAAAGCCTCCTCCACCTCCTCTCTGCAAGGCTACCAACTATTTGGTTGCTGAACCCCGACAGTGAAAGAACACATCAAAAACACTAGTTTCTCCTTGATAATGAGGAGCTCCCCAATAATGTTCAGGGCCACACTTAACCCAGTCATTGTGAATGCCTGATCTCAGCGCATGGAACCCAGCATCTAGACCCTTATGAAAAGTGTGCATCGGCCGCTAATGACGCTGAACCTAAAGGGTATCCTTAACTAAGGAGGATCCTAGATCAGGAGAAAGGAGACTGTCCATGCAACATCGCTCTGATATAACCCTGGTCACAGAGTTCAGGAGCTGCCTTCAGCCAAACAGATGACCGACATTTGCAGAAAGTTCTTTGAGAAACACTGCAATGTTCCCACTACAAGTCATCATCATCCCTTGCAACATTGTGACTCTGGGCAACTATACCTGTACCATGACATGAACCACATCAGTGAGGGAGTGCACTGCCAGCAACCAGCTTGAGTGGACGTAATCACTGGCCCTAATCCTTATCATCCATGAAGCGGGGGGCTATGAGGGTGTCCCGGGATCTCCTGCGCCTTCTGGCCATTGCGACTGCTTGATGCCTTCCTCCAGGGCTTCGTCTTCATCACCAACATCGTGGCCAGGCACTGGAACCACATCTTCAGCATTCTAATGGTCAATTTCACCAAAGCATGAGTAGCAGCATGAACCTGTTGTGTTGGATCTCTGCTGCACTCTGCGGCCTCCGCAACATCCTCAGGGGGTGCCTCTTATATCTGAGAAGCCAACATTGTAGTTGGTGAGCTCCCTCAAAGACGTGAGGTATCTGAGAGCGACTAAGGATGAAACTGTCGCAAACTCTCCCTAGAACACATCTACACTTCTAGAGGATGCACTTTTGTGGTTGCAGAGAAGATGAACATTGAGGGATTGGATGCACTCAGTGTCAATAAAGCGGATGCCCTGGTGTCATGGGGATTGGAAAGCCACATGGATGCAGTCAATGACTTCCTATACTTGTCGAGAGCCTCAATTTGGGCATATCCCAGCACTCTTGCATCCTGGCTAGCCTGGCACTGGTCGAAACTGAAGAAATTGAGCCCTTGCAAGAGTGCGCCCATCATCTCCTCGAAGCACTTAAGTGGAGGCCTGCAAGACGCTGCAAAGATCACTGGTGGAGCCCCAAAAGGAGCCAGATGCATAAAAGCTGAGGGCGGCTGTGACTTTCAAAGTCACAGACAGTGGATACCCTCCAAATCCATGTGGCACCAACTCTGCAGAAGGCAGCACAGATGAGCTACCATGCCCTTGGACAAGAAAATTCTTCAACATTGGTTCTCGCTCACTTCCAGGAAGGTATACCTGGACCATAAAAGGCGCCTTCAAGCAACTGCTCTCTGGGGTCCCTTCTGTGGCAGTGATGAAGGCCCTGCCACCCCATACTCTTCAGGGTTCTGCTCCAGTCTCTGAGAACCAGACATCTCCGTTGACATCCTCTCTCATCTCGAAGCACGAGAAGGATGATTGCCAGTCTCTCTCTCTCCTTACTGCAAGGGGAGAAAGGTGAGTGAACAATGAGGAATTGGCCCTTTGCCCATCCAGCCCCAGGAGCAGCATCTCAATGGACATTGACCACTGTATTAGCCATTAAATTGAAGATATTTTCCTTAGTCTCCAAGAATGCACAAGACCCCACATCACCCTTTCCGCAATCAGCCTGACCGAGTGGCAACAGCTTCGGAAACCTTCCTGGCTCCTGAGCACTCATGCTAGGTACAGGCATCTATCCCTGGGGTTACTGTAAAGCTGTGTGCACACACAACCCTGCCAGGATGGTGGTGGAGGGCCCTGTAAGGATGCCGCAGCAACCACACCTGATGGGTCAGGGTGCTCTGCTCAGCCTTATATGCTCTGCCCTTTGTTGGGGAGGGAGTATGTGCTCATCCTCTTGGCTAATGCTAAAGGGAAACTGCGACACTCAGAATGGGGGAGGTCAGTGTGCAAAGGGGTAACTGCTGACCAGTAATCAATGACACACATAAACATCAATGTTCAGTTGGTCGGCATAATTGGCTCAGCTGTCAAAGTAAACAAATGTTATTAAACTAGTGAGTAAACAAACTGCTTGACAAAGGTATGTTCATTTATTTCATGCCTCTTTATTCAAGTTAACATGCCCAGTCATGAACTCAACTCTCCCCCCGCCCCCCCCCCCCCCCCCCTCCCCCCAAATATCCCTGTGCTTCCCTCTGCTCTGAACCCAGAGCCCTGTAACTGGCTCACACCCTACAACCACACTGGTGTTCTCTCTCTCCTTGAACTCTTGGTGGCTAGTAGTGAACTGGGAGTTCACTTCTGAACCCCCCCTCAGAAGCGAGCTCGCTGTTTTTAAAAATCGGTCGTGAAGCACGGCATCATGACATCACGTTGCTGGGGTGCGGACTTTTCAACATTGGTGGAAAATTGCAGTGGGGAGGCCTGCGAATTAGATGATAATGTATGCAAATAGTGTTCCGCTCATTGCATGGTGTATTGTCATTGGAGGGGGCGGGGCCAATTGCTCCAGGAAATCTCACCGGGGTAAATCACATTTTCTGGCTCTTGTATATTTTGTGCCCCCATCGCCATTTACGCCCGCAGTAAATCGGGGTGCAAAATTTCAACATCTACCTCTAAAAAAAGCACATATAAGAGAATGACTTTATGGAGGTTGGTACAAAGAGTGATAATAAATGTCACAAAGCTTTACCAAACACATTGTTGGCAACAAGGAAAAAGAATTATAATTTCAGTATCGTCCAGTGAGTACAAACCAGTCGATCCAGTCTTTCTTCCTCTGTCAGTCCTGCCATCCCGGGAATTAGTCTGGTGAACCTTCGCTGGACACTCTCAATAGCAAGAATGTCCTTCCTCAAACTAGGAGACCAAAAGCACACAACACTCAAGGTGTGACCTCACCAAGGCCCTGTATAACTTCAGCAAGACTTCCCTACTCCTATACTCAAATCCTCTCGCTATGAAGACCAGCATTCCATTAGCTTTTCTCACAACCTGCTGTACCAGCATGCCAACCTTCAGCAACTGTTCCACCATGACACTCGGGTCTTGTTTACGTCCCCTTTTCCTAAACTGCCACCGTTCAGATAATAATCTGTCTTCCCGTTTTTGCCACCAAACTCGATAACCTTACATTATATTGTATTTGCCTACTCAGCCAGCCTGTCCAAGCCATCCTGTGGCCTTTTTGCATCCACCTCACAGCACACACTGCCACTTAGCTTACTGTCATCTGCAAATTTGGAGATAGTGGGCGAGATTCTCCAGCCACGTTTGCCCGGCGATCGGAAAATCCAGCCCGAGGTCAATGGATTTTTTCCATTGTCGGCGTCTCGTCCGTGGCGTTTTTGTGGCGGGCGGGACAGGAGAATCCAGCCCATTGAATACAATTCCTGCGCCCAAATCATTAAAATATTGCGGGGTGTCATGGTGACGCAGCGGTTGGCACTGCTGCCTCATGGCGCTGAGGACCCGGGTTCGATCCCGGCCCAAGGCCACTGTCCGTGTGGAGTTTGCACGTTCTCCCCGTGTCTGTGTGGGTCTCACCCCCACAACCCAAAGAAGTGCAGGGTAAATGGATTGGCCATCTAAATTTCCCCTGAATTGGAAAAAAAAGAATTGGGTGCTCTAAATTTATTAAAACAATGTATATTGTGAACAGCTGGGGTCCCAGCACTGAACCGTGCGGTACCCCATTAGTCACTGTAGCCTTAACAGATGGAAGTTAAGGAAGAAATATACGTCATTATGAAATAATGTGCATTCTGTAAGGTTGGTGGGTGCATTCTGTCCAACTTTATACATAATCCTGTAATGTCCTCCTCACTAACAAATGGGTGAATTGTGGCAAAACTGGGAGAGCATGAACCAGCAGAGTACCCACAGAGTGGTCTTCAGTCGGGAGGCAGTGACCCTGTGGGTCCTCAATATCGACTCCAACTCCATAAAGTCTCATGGCATCTCGTCAAATATGGACAGTGAAACCTCTTGTTAATTATCACCAAGCACTCTCCTCAATGTTGAATACAACCTGGAAGAAGCAGCGATGGAAGCAATGGCATAGAATGTACTCTGGCCAGGAACCTCAATGACTATCACCAAGTGGGCTGAGTAGTACCACTCTGATCAAGCCCTGAACGGCATATCTGCCAGAATAGGCTCATGGCAGGTGGTGAGAAAACCAAGAGAGAAAAACTGTTACCTTATCATCACCAATCTGTCACAGATGCATCTCTCAGTGCAACAATGTCCTGGGGCTGAAATTACGGGCCTCCAGCAACGTAACCATCTTTCTTTAGTCCTAGAGTCAAGAGTCATAAATGTTTACAGCATGGAAACAGGCCCTTCGGCCCAGCTTGTCCACGCCGCCCAGTTTGTATCACAAAGCTAGTTCCATTCGCCTGCATTTGGCCCATATCCCTCTATACCCACCCTGTCCATGTGACTGTCTAACTGTTTTTTTAAATTTAGAATACTCAATTATTATTTTTCCAATTAAGGGGCAATTTAGTGTATCCAATCCACCTACCCTGCACATCTTTGGGTTGTGGGGGTGAAACCCAAGCAGACACGGGGAGAATGTACAAACTCCACACACAGTGGTCAGTGGTCTAACTGTTTTTTAAAGGAAAAAATTGTACCTGCCTCTACCACTGGTAGCTCATTCCAGATGCTCACTACCCTCTGTGTGAAAGAATTTCCCCTCTCGTCTCTTTTGTATCTCTCCCATCTAATCTTAAACCTATGCCCTCTAGTTCCAGACTCCTCTACCTTTGGGAAAAGATGTTGACTATCTACCATAGCTATGCTCCTCATTATTTTATAGACCTCTATAAGATCATCCCTAAGCCTCCTACGCTCCAGAGAAAAAAGTCCCAGCCTATCCAGCCTCTCCTTATAATTCAGACCATCAAGTCCAGGTAGCATCCTCGTAAATCTCTTCTAGTTTAATAATATCCTGCCTATAATAGGGTGACCCGAACTGAACACAGTATTCCATGTGTGGTCTTACCAATGTCTTGTACAACTTCAACAAGATGTCCCAATTCCTGTATTCAATATTCTGACCAATACAACCTAGCATGCTGAATGCCTTGTTCACCACCCTGTCCACCTACGAATCCACCTTCAAGGAGCTATGAACCTGTACTCCTAGATCTCTTTGTTCTGTAACTCTCCCCAACTCCCTACCATTAACTGAGTAGGTCCTGCCCTGGTTTGACCTCCCAAAATGCATCAACTCACATTTATCCAAATTAAACTCCATCTGCCATTCATCGACCCACTGGCCCAATTGGTCAAGATCCTGTTGCAATCTTATATAACCTTCTTCACTATCCACTATGCCACCAATCTTGGTGTCATCTGCAAACTTGCTAACCATATCTCGTACATTCTCATCCAAATACTGTGTGTATATATATATATATATATATATATATATAAAAAACAAATAACAGTGGACCCAGCATCAACACTTCCAACACTTGAAGAAATGCAATTCGATTCTATTGAACACTTAATGTGGATAGCACAATTGCTTCACAGCTCCAGGGTCCCAGGTTCGATTCCGGCTTGGGTCACTGTCTGTGCGGAGTCTGCACATCCTCCTCGTGTGTGCGTGGGTTTCCTCTGGGTGCTCCGGTTTCCTCCCACAGTCCAAAGATGTGCAGGTTAGGTGGATTGGCCATGCTAAGTTGCCCTTAGTGTCCAAAATTGCCCTTAGTGTTGGGTGGGGATACTGGGTTATGGGGATAGGGTGGAGGTGTTGACCTTGGGTAGGGTGCTCTTTCCAAGAGCCGGTGCAGACTCGATCGGCCGAATGGCCTCCTTCTGCACTGTAAATTCTATGATTATCCAAATTCAACTCCATCTGCCATTCACCGGCCCACTGGCCCAATTGGTCAAGATCCTGTTGCAATCTTATATAACCTTCTTCACTATCCACTATGCCACCAATCTTGGTGTCATCTGCAAACTTATTAACCATGCCTCCTACATTCTCATCCAAATCATCAATATATATATAACAAATAACAGTGGACCCAGCACCGATCCCTGAGTCACACCGCTGGTCACAGACCTTCAGTTTGAAAAACAACCCTCCACAACCACCCTTTGGCCAAGCCAATTTTGTATCCAATTAGCCACCTCACCCTGGATTCTGTGAGATTTAACCTTTTGCAACAACCTACCATGCGGTACCTTTGCGCTAGGTATGACTCCGACACAGTAGTTTATGCATGTTAAAGAGTAGGAGCAGCATGTGATAGACAGAGAAAAACAATCAGCATGGTGGCACAGTCGTTAGCACTGCTACCTCACAGCACCAGGGACCTGGGTTCAATTCCAAACTTGGGTGACTGTGAATGTGGAGTTTGCATGTTTTTTTCTGTGTCTACGTGGGTTTCCTCTGGATGCTCCGGTTTCCTCCCACAATCCAAAGATGTGTAGGCTAGGTGGATTGGCCATGCTAAATTGCCCCTTAGTGCCCAACGGTTAGGTGGGGTTATGTGGATAGGACGAGGGAGTGGGACTGAGTGGGGTGCTCTTTCAGAAGATTGGTGCAGAGTCACAGAAGGCTGTGGAGGCCAAATCACTGCGTGTCTTTAAGACAGAAATAGGTTCTTGATTAATAAGGGGATCAGGGGAGAAGACAGGAAGATAGGTTCTTGATTAATAAGGGAATCAGGGGAGAAGACAGGAGAATGGTGATGAGAAAAATATCAGCTATTGAATGGCGGAGCAGACTCGATGGGCCAATTGGCCTAATTCTACTCCTATATCTTATGGTCTTATAGGCCGAATGGCTTCCTTCCGCACTGTAGGGATTCTATGATCACACATTCAACAGATCATGTAATGCATGATGATATAGTGTGCAGCAAGACCCGGAAAACATTCAGGCAAATTACATTCACGCCACACAACTGCCAGACAATTACCATCTCCAACAAGAGAGAATCCAACCATTTCCCCATGACTTTAAACAGTACTATCATCACATAATTATCGACCATCAGTAATATGGGTATTATCACTGACCAGAGTCATATAAATACTTTGGCCACAAGAAAATGTCAGAGGGTGGGAATTCTGCAGCGAAAAACTCACTTCCTGACTCCTCAAAGCTTGTCAACCATCTACAAGGCATCTGGAGCAACTCATCAAGGCTCCTTCAATGGACTTCCAAACCTGCAACCTCTACCATCTAGAAGGATGAGTGCAGCAGACACGTAGAGCAACACCATCTAATTAACACATTACCCTGACTTTTAAAAATATAATTGTTTGTTCACTTTCATGGATTAAAATTCTGCAACTCTCTCTGGCTGTACCTGCACTGCATGGACGGCAGCTGTTCAAGAAGGTGGCTCACCACTGCCATCTCGAGGACAATTAGTGATGTGCAATAAATACTGGCTTTACCAGCGATACCTACATCCCTGGAATGAAGTTAAAAAAGTCTTCAAATCACAATGCAGGCTAATTAAGCAAGGGTTCAAACGTAATGCCGTTTCCAATTAGGAAAGCACAATTTCTGCATCTAAAATTGGAACATTTACCCGACTGACTGATGCGTCATTTATCCTTGAAATGACAAGCCAGATTACTGATGTTCTTTACCCATGAGACACAAGATGGAACTCACACTTGAGCTAAACTTAAGAAACCTTAAAACAGTGTTATACTAGCCAGCAAAAATTTATGCTATTAAAAGCTTTTTTGCTCAAAACAATGAGATGTTAATTTAGTAAGGAAACCATGACCTGCTGTAGCAGATGTCATCATTCTCTACCTGAGGATAACGCTTCATTATTGAGACAATAGAGGGGGTGTCACGTATTTCTGCAAATCTACCTTGTAGCTGCAGCCAGACTCAGCACGAGAGCGTGCATAATTGTCTTCCCTGCTGAAAAGAAAATAAGTACCTGCAATGAACAATAACCGGCTCACTGTCTCTTCCAATTCTTTTCTGTCTCACACAAGTCACAAAGTCAAAGAAATCCATTGAGTCATCAGGAACACCGTGATCAGGCCATGCTATGTACTGAAGATGACTGACAGCACGTTCCAAACCCGTCTGCATCAACAGAAAAAGAAGACAAACCAGTTCAAATCGATGATATTCTGACAATATCTTGTAATCTATCAACATTTAGTTAAGACTGTTGAGTATTCTGCTCAGGTCAGTATCTTAAATAAAAAAGAAAATGTTGGAAATATGCAATTTATCTGTCAGCAACTGAATAAAGAGAAAAGTGAACATTTTAGGTGAGATCCTTTGCCAGAATTGTTTGAAGGTTTGATTTTAAAAATCTATATGCTGCATACAATTCAGTGATCCAAGAATAAGTGTACCTCCACATCTTAAGATCCAATTTGGAACAGTGGAATTGCAAAAGGGATTATCCTTGAAATTGCTAGAATGGTAGAGGGGAGACTGAGCAGGGCATGAAGAAAAACCTTTCAGATCTTCTGCTTTCCAGTGGAAGATAGAGATCCCCGAATCAATTACCTTTCCCTAGAAAAGGCTGGAGCCTTCATACGGTCTTCAGGGGAAAGCATGCCAACTCCAAATTCCTGACCTCTCCAGGATAAATCCTCTCTTCCATTTAGGACTCAACACCCAGTTCAGCATAAGTAGAAACATTAGAGCAGGATATGTTCCAACAATATTCACAAAATATGGAAAATATAGTCTAAAGTGACAAAGCATTGCAGAATTGTTTTTAACTGCATAAAGATACATGGCGGGATCGTCACATTTTTTTTCCAGAATGTCAATTCGGGTAGGACAAGCGGTGTGTTCGTCCAGCAGCTGCAGAGCCGGCTTTTTCCACTGGAAAACTCTGGAAAAAGAAAATCGTGGAGACGACTCTCATGACATCATGCCAGCGGAGCCCACCCCACCAGCAACCTTGAGGGAGCCCCGAAGTAAATGACTAAAAATAAAGGCGAGTTCTGCTTGTTAATTCTGAGTTTTACAAAACCTGTTGTAAACCCTGCCAACATGATGTCATGCCTAATCTTCCGGTTAGGCATGCTACAGCCTTCCGGTCTCAACATCGAATTCAACAACTTCAGATGATTAGCTCTACCCCCACCTCAACCCCTTTGTTTAAATTCCATTTCATTTTAACTGTCTTTTACCTTTTATTTCTTTCTTGTCTTTCTTTATATATACACCCCCCCCCCCTATCTTATTCCCTCTCTCCTTACCTTTTCTCACCTTTGCTTCTCCCTTCCCCCTACATCCGTCACAGCTTACCCTCTAATTTTAGTTTCTCCTCTGTTTGGCCTTTCACACCTTTTATTCTCTCGGGGGACTGCCATTAGCACTCCTTTCCCTTGGTTTCTGTAGCTATGACTCATCTTTCATTCCCTCGCTCCACAGTATAAATATCTCCCGTTTACCATGTCTTTTAGTTTTGACAAAGAGTCATCTGGACTCGAAACATTAGCTCTTTTCTCTCCCTACAGATGCTGCCAGACCCGCTGAGATTTTCCAGCATTTTCTCTTTTGGTTTCAGATTCCAGCATCCGTAGTAATTTGCTTTTATGCAGGTACAAAGCTTGGAATTAGGAAAGAAAATGGAAAGTGGCCTTTATTGCAAGAGGGTTGGAGTATAAAAGTAGGGAAGTTTTGCGACAACTATACATCAGCCCCTGTACATGGGGTCGTATCATGCCCAGGCAATACTCTTGACTGGCAGGGAGGTGGTTTACTATACCTAGAGTATTGTGCAGAGTTTTGGTCTCCATAGTTAAGGAGGGATGTATTTGTACTGGAGGCACTTCAGAGAAGGTTCACTTGGTTGATTCCTGGGAGTTAGTCTTTGTCTTATGAAGAAAGGTTCAGCAGGCTGGGCCTATACTCATTGGAGTTCAGAATGAGAGGTGATCTTAATGAATATATTTTGAAGTGCTTGACAGGTAGATGCCAAGTGGATATTTCCCATTGTGGAGAAATATAGAACTAGAAGCATAGTTTAAAAATAAGGGTCTCTCATTTAAGATGGCGATAAGTAGAAATTTCTTCTCCGAGGGTCATGAATTTCTTTACAATTCACTACCTCAAAGGAAAGGTAAGTTGAGGTGAAGGTTGGATCAGCCATGATCCCACTGAATGGCAGAATAGGCTCGAGGAGTTAAACGGTCCATTCCTGCTCCTATTTCTATGTTATGTTCTTGAACAATTCACTATTGAAATTCAAATAAAAGACTCCAGTACGCTTATCGCTTCTTCTACTAACCTTCCTGAAGTAAAATGAATTGTACAGATTATTTCACACTGTTCAGGAAAAAAACTTTCCATAGTAACAGTAATTTTTATTCTGCAAGTGGATAAAATGTTCTGTGCAATCATGCCATCAGTACACATAGAAACCTGTACTGGCTGAGGTTATTCATGAAGGCCCCCTGTCATGTGAGAGTACCTTTAAGAAATGGGTGTTTATAAATGGGTGTGTATATAAATATCTGTAGTGGGAGTACCTTTAAGAAACGGGTGTTTATTGCTTCAGTGATGTCAGAGAGTGGGTGGAGCTGGGCTGTGTCAGCTTTTTACTTTCGCTTTAAGCTTTTTGCTGCAGGGTGGGTTTGGTTTCATTTTAGTTTTGGAAAAGCTGCAATCACAGCAGGATGTATGTGAATCTCTGAACGCTTATGAATGTCCATTTGCTGATTTCAACGTGGTAACTGTTCTCAGTAGTGAATTTAAACCTGAGGTGCTTCCGTTAAAAGGTTTTGTTTTAAGTCCTATGGATGTTAAAAGGAAAGCTCAAGGATTACTTAGCGTTGTATTCTTTGGGGTTGTATTTGAATTGATGGTTGCTGAGATGTTCACTGTATGTTTAAAAAAGGTTAACTTGAGTTAATAGAATAAACACTATTTTGCTTCAAAAAATACTTTACCATTTCTGCTGTACCATACCTGTAGAGTGGGCCGTGTGCTCCCCATACCACAATCTATTAAAAATTGTGGGTCAGGTGAACTTAATGATACACTTTGGGGTTATCTAAACCCTGGCCCATAACAAATTGGGGGCTCGAGGGGGATAAAAGTCCATCTATTGGATTGGCTCAGTGAACTTAAAGACAGTGAGGGGTGAGCATATTGTGGTTGCTTTTCAGGTGTGGTATTCCAGTTTAAGTGGGGAGTGTGTTGTGGAAATGGCTCTTTCAGAGGCTCTGAAGGTTTTGGGGGTGGAGACGGTCACACGCAGTACCTTATGGACAGAGGCTAAAAGCAGACAGTTAGATTTGGCAAAGACATTGCAGTTAACCTTACCTGACAAAATGAAAAAGGATGAGGTAATTATGGTGGTGGCTAAGCATTTAAAGTTGCCTGAGATACAGTTTGACTCATTGGAAATGGCAAAAATTCAGTTACAAATTAAACAAATGGAGGATGAGAAAGAATTAAAGCAGCTTGAATACAAAACAGAGGAAAAAGAAAGAGAGAGAGCGGAAAAAGAAAGAGAAAGAGAGGAAAAGGAAAAGGAGAGAGAAGAAAGGAGAAAATAAATAATAGCCCTAGCAGAACAAAAAGAAAGAGAAAGGGAGATACAGATCACGGAAAAAGATAAAGAGAGTTTGAACTTCAGAAAATGGCCATGAAACATGACAGTCAGTTAAAATTGGCAGACGTAAATGGAAACGTACAGTTTGATGATAGTGATGACGATAGTGAGAAAGAGCGTCAAAGTCGAAGGCTTGGTTGGGATCTATTTAAATATGTCCAAGCTTTGACGAGAGAGGTAGAAGCCTTTTTCATTTCATTTGAGAAGGTAGCTAAACAAATGAAATGGCCACAGGACATGTGGGTATCACTGATTCAAACAAAGCTGATAGGTAGGGCTAGTGAAGTGTTTGCATCACTACCGGAGGTGGTATCTGGGACGTACGAGGAGGTGAAAAATCCATCTTAGGTGCATATGAACTAGTGCCTGAAGCTAACAAACAAAGGTTTAGAAATTTATGGAAAGAATTTGGTCAAAAATACATGGAGTTTGAAAGAATCAAACAGAGCAATTTTGATAGGTGGATAAGGGCTTTGAAAATAGACCAAACGTATGAAGCTCTCAGAGAAATTATACTTTTGGATGAGTTCAAAAATTCAATTCCTGATGTAGTGAGAACTCGTGGAAGAGCAGAGGGTTAAAACTACGAGATTAACAGCAGAAATGGCAGATGATTATGAATTAGTTTATAAATCAAGGTTTGGTTTCCAACATCAGTTTCAGCCTGTGAGGGATAAAAACTGGGGACATGAGAAATACTCAAGTGGTAAAGGTAAAGGTGATCTGACAGGAGATAATAAGGAGAGTGTACCTCAGACTAAAAAAGAAATCCAGGACGGTGGAAAAGAAATGAAAAATATCAAATGTTTTCACTGTAATAAACTAGGCCATGTAAAGTCACAGTGTTGGTGGTTGAAGAAAAGCACTGGGAAGGCTGATGTGGTAAAACAGGATAAGATTTGTGAAAGTGGTAAAGGAAAGCCCAAGTGAAGCGAAGGAGGTGCAAAAGATTGTACAGCCTGATCAAGAGGTGATTGATAAGAAGGTGCCAGATGTCTTTGAAGAATTTACTTGTATGGGTAAAGTTTACTCATGTGTATCAGGAGGAGCAGGTAAAGAAGTCACAATTTTAAGAGATATGGGAGCTAGTCAATCTTTAATGGGAAGAGATGAGGAGTTATGTCGTTTGGGAAGAATATTGCCTGAAAAGGTGGTAATATATGGAAGTCAGGGTGAGCGGAGTAGTGTTCCATTATTTTCGGTAAGGTTGGAAAGTCCAGTGAAGAGTGAAGTGGTAGCAGGAGTAATAGAGAAACTATCTTGTCCAGGAATACAGTTCATGTTGGGTAATGATATAGCTGGATCGCAGGTGGGAGTGATGCCTGCTGTGGTTGATAAGCCAGTAAAAATCAGACAACTGAAGTGTTGAAGGACAAATATCCTGGGATTTTTCCGGATTGTGTAGTAACAAGTCACAAAGTCACAGGTTGAGACAAGAGGAGAAATCAAAGTGTGAAGATGAAGTTGAAGTTCAATTATCAGAAACAATTTTTGATCAGATGGTTGAAAAAGAACAAGAACAGGTGGAGGTCGAGGCGGATATTTTTAGTTCAGGAAAATTGGCGGAGTTACAACAGAAAGATGCAGAAATAAAACGGATGATGTATCAGAAAGCATAGATGGAAGAGGAATCTGAGTGTATACCAGAGTGTTATTACCATAAAAGTGATGTCTTGATGAGAAAATGGAGACCTTTACATATGTAGGCGGTTGAAAAGTGGGCAGAAGTTCATCAAGTAGTATTGCCGGTAGGCTATAGAAAGGAGGTGGTGCGAGTTGCACATGAGGTACCAGTGGGGGGTCATTTGGGAATAAGGAAAACGCAAGCTAAAATCCAGAAACATTTTTATTGGCCTGGACTACATAAAGATGTTGTTAAATTTTGTCAATCATGCCACACATGTCAATTGATAGGGAAACGTCAAGCAGTGATGAAACCAGCACCCTCAATACACATTCCAGCATTTGAGGAGCCTTTAAAGGGTCCTAATTCATTTCGTAGGACCGCTTTCTAAAACGAAAAGTGGGAATCAATATCTTTTGACTATAATGGATATGTCTACTACGTTTCCAGAGGCCATTCCAGAACGTAATATTATAGCTTAGAAGATTGTGAAGGAGTTACTTAAATTCTTTACTAGATACCTCAAGGTTATTCAAAGAAGTTATGGATAGCTTTGGAATAAAACAATTCAAATCAACTGCGTACAATCCAGAATCGCAAGGTGCGTTAGAAAGGTGGCATCAGACATTAAAGACAATATTGAGGGCTTATTGTCAAGATTATCCAGAGGATTGGGATAGATGAATTCCATTTGTACTGTTTGCAATTAGGGATGCACCTAATGAGTCAACCAAATTCAGTCCTTTTGAACTAATTTTTGGTCATGAGGTAAGAAGACCACTTAAATTGATTAAGGAAAAATTGGTGAGTGAGAAATCGGAAATTACATTATTGGATTACATGTCAAATTTTAGGGAACACTTAAATAGAGCAGGTGAATTGGCTAGACAACATTTAAAAGTGGCACAAAATGTGATGAAACGGGTAGCGGACAAGAAATCCAAAGTTCGTAGTTTTGCCAGTGGACGTAAAGGTTTAGTATTGTTACCAGTGGTAGGTGAACCTTTAAAAGCAAGGTTTTGTGGACCTTGTCAGATTGAAAGGAAATTAAGTGAGGTGAATTATGTGGTAAAAACACCAGATAGAAGGAAGACTCACCGAGTGTGTTATGTGAATAAGCTTAAAAGGTACTTTGAAAGGTGAGGAGAGAAAAAGGAGGAGGTTTTAATGATTCTAACTCAAAGTGATGAACCAAATCCAGATGACTGTGAATTTGACATACCTCAAATTAAATTGGAAAAAGAGGATGTTCTTAAAAATTGGGATAAATTGTTGAGTTACCTTCCAGAGGAGAAATGAACTGACCTGAAAGAGTTATTGATATCACATGGGCAAGTTTGTGAAGATAAATTAGGAAGTAGTAAAATGGCTATACATGATGTAGATGTGGGAAATGCTGTTCCAATCAAACAACATCCATATAGACTTAAACCTTTAAAATTGGCACAGGTTAACAAAGAGATTGAGAGTATGCTTAAAATTGACATAACTGAAGTGGGTTGCAGCCAATGGAGCTCACCCATAGTGATGGTACCTAAACCAGATGGTACCCGACGATTGTGTGTGGACTATAGAAAGGTTAATGCAGTTACAAGAATGGACTCTTATCTTATCCCACGATTGAAGGATTGCATTGAGAAAGTGGGACAATCAGCTTTTATTTCCAAACTGGATTTACTTAAAGGTTACTGACAGGTACCTTTATCCGAAAGGGCGAAGGAGATTTCAGCTTTTGTGACTCCAGATGGTATATACCAATTCAAAGTTATACCATTTGGTATGAGAAACACCCCAGCCACATTTCAACGGTTAACTAACAAAGTTGTTTCAGGATTACCCAATTGTGCTGTATACATTGACGATCTGATAATTTTCAGCCACACATGGAAAGAATATTTAAAACATCTGATGGAGTTATTTGATCGACTTCAGGAGGCAGGTTTGGTGATAAACCTAGCCAAAAGTGAATTTGAAAAGCCCAAGTCACTTTCCTGGGCCATACAATCGGACAGGATCGAATGGCCACACGGGATGTGAAAACAAAAGTTATTGAGGAGTTTCCGATACCCTCAAGACGAAGGGAAATAATGCGATTTCTTGGCATGAGTGGATTTAATCGAACATTTGTGAAACATTTTTATAGTGTGGTTGCTCCACTGATGAACTTGCTGAAGAAACGTTGAAAATTTCATTGGACAGCGGACTTTCAACAGGCATTTGACTGCCTGAAAGCTGAGATAATCAATGCTCCTGCGTTGGAAAATTGCAAGGGACTCTGTGATCAGATTGAACTAAAGTATCTGACTTTAAAGAGAAATGCCAAGGCGTAGAGAAATGGATGGATCGTGCAGAGACCTTCTTGTTCAAAGAGGCTGTCAATCGAGGATTCCAGTTGGAGGGAAAACAAAAAAAAATAGACTATTATTGTACATGTTTGCGTGTGTTGTTTTTTTTTTAAACAAAATAGTATATTTACTGTGTGCATTTCTTAAAGGATAGTGAAAAGATGAGAAATGAAACCATCTTGAAGTTGATGGTTTATTTTCTTGGGGGAGGCGTCATGTGACCCTTTAAGAAATGGGTGTTTATAAATGGGTGTGTATATAAATATCTGAAGTGAGATTACCTTTAAGAAATGGGTGTTTATTACTGCAGTGATGTCAGAGATTGGGTGGAGCTGGGCTGTTTGTCAGCTTTTTACTTTCCCTTTAGGCTTTTTGCTGCAGGGTGGGTTTGGTTTCATTTTAGTTTTGGAGAAGCTGCAATCACAGCAGGATGTGTGTGAATCTCTGAAAGCTTATGAATGTCCATTTGCTGATTTCAACGTGGTAACTGTTCTCAGTAGTGAATTAAAACCTGAGGTGCTTCTGTTAAAAGATTTGTTTTACGTCTTATGGATGTTAAAATGTAAGCGCAAGGATTACTTAATATTGAATTCTTTGGGGGTTGTATTTGAATTGATGGTTGCTAAGAGGTTCACTGTATGTGTTAAAAAGATTAACTTGAGTTCATAGAATAAACATTGTTTTGCTTTAGAAAATACTTTTCCATTTCTGTTGTACCACACCTGTAGAGTGGGCCGTGTGCTTCCCATACCACAATCTATTAAAAGTTGTAGGTCGGGTGAACTCCATGATACATTTTGAGGTTCTCTAAACCCTGGCCCATAACCCCCCCCCTTCTCAACCTTGTCCCTCACCTGAGGCATTAAATCACCGCCAGACAGCTCTCCCCCTCAAAGGAAAAGCAGCCTGTGGTCATCTGGGATGATGGTGACTTTACTTTACACATAGAAACTGCATTTATCTAATTGAAAACACAAACTTAAAAAACTGAGCTGGTGCATCAGAATCATATAGAAAATAAGAATGGTTGACAATTAAAGTTCAATGCAACTAAATTCTAAGCTGCAGTAAATGAACTTACTGCTTGCAAATTATAAGATGACAAGATCACTTTCACAATATTTCTCACATTTCTGTCCTGCAACAGCCTGATTTTGTTCAATAACAAAAGTTACAAGACTTTACAAACTCATCTTTCAGATGACGCTTTTCGAGGCTGAAAAGATCAAATCTATCTACTCTTCATGTTCCTGACACTTGATACTGAGGCTCTGTCATGGCGTGTGTCTGCACTGCCCCTCCTTTCCCGTTGACCAGAACTGGATGTAATAATCAAGGTGAAGTTGGAACAGAAAATTACAAATATTGATCGCTGCCTCCTATGCCCTATATATTATTATTGTGGCTATGAAATTCAACATTCTATTGCTCTTGTTGATTGCTGCTTCTCCAAGACTCAAAGCTTTCCTTTCAGTTTCATCCTCAACTACATTATCATTTGTGGAGTCTGCATATTGTATCTAGTTCTACTTTTCACAAGTAACATTTACAATAAAAAAAAATACATTTTTATTAAAGTGTTACATTTTTACACAGTACGTTCATTAAAGATAGATGAGATGGTTACAGTTTACATGTTGTTCCATTTCGGTATCACCCCCCCCCCCCCCCCCTCCTCTTCCGTTCCCCCATCTTTCGCTGTTTACGGGTCCCATCCTTAGTCCTCTATTTCATCGTGGGTGGCTGTTTGTCTGTGGGCAGTGCCCTCCTTCTCTCTTCCTGTTGCTCGGCCTCCCCTCCCTTCTTTTCTCCTCTTCCCATCCTGTTGTCAGCCTGCTTTTGAAGGTTCTCTTTCATGTGGCTTTGTGTTGGGTCCTCTGGTCCGTGTGTTGGCGGCTTTCTGGCCTCCCCTTTGTTGTTTCCTCTGGTCTCCCCCATTTTCCCACCTCCCATTTCTGTCCGCTCTCTGTGGTCCTGATGGCCCCCATGCATCCCCCCCACCTCTATCAATTGTTCACTTCAAACAAGTCTTGGAACAGGTTGGTGAATGGCCCCCACACTTTGTGGAAGCCATCTTTAGACCCTCGGATGGTGAACTTGATTTTCTTCAGGTGGAGAAATTCCGACAGGTCTGCCAGCTGTAAGAGGTGCTGTTCATCGCCAGCCGAGCAGAATTGTCTGGCAGGCGATTAGGGAAGCAAAGGCAAGGACATCAGCCCTCTTCCCCAAATGTAGTTTTTGGCTGGTCCGATACCCCGAAGACTGGCACTCTCGGGCAGGGCTCCACCTTCACAACCTTGGACATTGCCTCGAAGAAGGCTGTCTAAAACCCGACAAGTCTGGGGCAGGCCCAGAACATGTGGGTGTGGTTGGACGGGCTTCCCTGGCACCGTTCACGTTTATCCTCAACCTCCAGGAAGAACCTGTTCGTTCGGGTTCTTTCCAGGTGAGCTTTGTGTACTTTTAGCTGCATGAGGCTTAGCCTTGCACAGGAGGAGGTAGAGTTGGCCCTGCTCAGTGCTTCATTCCAGAGTCACCACCCTATTTCCGTCTCTAGCTCTTCCTCCCATTTTTCCCTAGTTTCGAGAAAAGTGGTCTGTATATGTCCCGCAGTTCCCCTTTCCCAAACTGTTCGTGTCCAGTAACTTCTCCATTCTTGTATCTTTCGGGGCCCTTGGATGCATTGTCGTCTCCTCATGGAGAAAGTTCTTGACTTGCAGATGTTGGAGATCCAGTCCGTACGGTAGTTTCAGTCTCTATCTGTTCCTCTCAGGTCACTAGTCTATCCCCTTTGTAGCGTCCCTAACAGTCAGTGTCCCCACGTCCTGTCTTCCCCTTAAAGATTGCGTCGAGCACGACTGATAGAAACCTTTCCTTCTTCTCTGTCTTTGTAGGTGAGGGGAAGAATGAATCTGATTTTCCAGGCTAAAAGCGGCCAAAAGTGCCTATATTGCTGTTTTCTGGAGGAGAGCCACTTGATGCGCGACTACTCAACACATCCTTGTCAACGGAAGTCAAAGTAACATTTACACTTGTCTGCATTAAAATGTTACGTATTTATTCTGTTCACTCACATACACTTCTTCCCCTAGTTTTGTATCATCTGCAATTATGACAATTTTTCTTAGAGCTTCTGAATCCAGGTCATTAATGTAAATTGAAAAACTGAAGTAGTCTTAACATCATTTTGTGAGGCATTTTACTAAGTATGTTCATCTTCTCTTAGAAAACTCCTCCAATCATATAAAAACAAAATACTACAGAGTGGGAGAACAGTTAGCTGCATGTTTGTTTAGACACCAAGGTGAGGCTTTGATTAATGTTTTGTAAAGTAGCAGCTATACTGTCCAAGTCATTGGCGAGGGCCAGTGTGCAGTCAATCTGAAACAAAAAAAAATGCTGGAAAAACTCTGCAGGTCTGGCAGCATCTGGGGCGAGAAAAAGAGTGAACGTTTTGAGTCTATATGACTCTTCTTCGGAGCTGAAGAGGGGAGGAACGTGATGGATTTTGTACTGTTTAAAAGCAGGATAGGTGTGAGCTAGGAAAGATTGGAAAAAGATGTTTAGGGCACAAGACCTAACTGACTACCCAGCAGTCAGTTTCTCATCTAGTGCCAGGGCTTACCAAGTGCTTCCCAAAATCTTCCCAACTTAGTTCCTGCTAGAATGGTAGGATTATTTTTGTGTTGGAAACCCAACCTTCTACATTGCGTGTCTTGCTGTCGTCTTTTCCTGGAGCAAACTAATAACCATTCTGCCTTCTCCAATCAGGGAAGGTGTACAGGATGGTGTTCCTGAATATACAATGAAGGATCTCTATTTGAAAGGACCCAAGCAGGACTCTCATTGGCAGCAGTGATAACAGTATACAATCCAGTGTGAAGATGGCAGGAAGCCAACAGCTACACAAAGCAGGCATGGCTGAGAGAAACAGAGCAGTCAGCAGCCAAATTGGAGTACCAGGTCTAGGGTCCAATGCAGGAAAAGATTTAATGCCCTCATGAACAATGTTTCTTCAAGTTGAATGGTTGCATAGCAACTCTAAATATTCCATGCAGACTGCTCAGAAGTCAGCCACTTTAACTTGAAACACAAAAAGATTTAAAGGGGCTACACACAAACAAATCGGTCAGGCGCTCCCCCCAAAAATGAGAGGTTATGTTGTTCATGAGATTCAGCAAGGTGAGAGCTCTGCAAATTGCTACTGTCATTTGTCACTTCTCAAACATTCTGCTGCAAGGTATTCCTGTGATTGACACACCTTACTCTCATACATACTCCTTTTTTTTCAGCCTCCTCCTCAAATCACCACCTCAACAGACATCACTCACAGTCTTCGTCAAGATATTGTTCTCTTGTTCAGATTCCTCATGAATGCTTACTCTCTATCCTTAGAATTCAATTTTGAGTCCCAGGAGAAGCTTGCTCAGGGTCACTGCAACCAAATAAAAACGTGCAGCCTCCTTTGAAAGCAAGTACCTATTAGAAACAGTGAGAAAACTAAAGGAGAGGATATCCCAAGCCCGCAATTGTCCAAAATGCAATCATCTGTGGCACCCTGTTCTATCTGCAGCAGAATCTTCCAGGTGCAGATAGGTCTTAGCAACCCTTTAAGTATCCCGCACAACTCTACCAAACCCCCCAGATGATGAACATGCTCTTCTTTGTTGTGAAGGACAAACAAGAAGTACAATCAATTCTAATTCTCTGCGTTTTCTCATTGAAAGAGAGGAAAACCACAACTCGAAGGAAAGGCAGGGAATTGGGGCTAGAATTATAGCCATGGAAGAGGAAATCCTGACATAAGCAGGATGGCAGAAGTACAGACAGTTGGTGATGGGAGGGATGGGGTGACCCAGAGACTTGATTAGAAATCACAGTTCCATTTAGCACTTAACAGTCACGTTGAAATTGATTACCAATAGGTTAAATGTTATGGATTGCACTATGTTAATTCCTAACTGCTTCACCTACATTGAGCAACAACTAATGTCTTTGATCTCCCAAAGGTGCATTGCCAGAGCCATCCCAGGAAACTAGGTGAAGCCTGAGGAATCCTGTAAGGAGGACCAGTAACCTAAAGATGCGCTGTCAAATGATTCCTGTGGACCCTCCACCAGCATAGATACACAGAATGTAGTGAGCCTAGTTTGTAGTGGAGAGTTCCCATCATAGTGTGCAGGATACTTTCAGGTCTAATCAGTTGGGCACAGAGTAATAAACTAAATAGATACTTGTGGATCAGTAATGGGAAGTCTGTGGCCATTGAAAACGTGGCTAATATCAAAGAGAATCAGATGTTCCAAGCCATTGACTACATACTGGCCCTCATCAATGACCTGGACAGGAGAGCTGCTACCTTAAAAAACATTAATCAAAGGTTTTGCCTTGGTGTCTGAATTGACATGTAGCTAACTGTTCTCCCACTCTTCATCAGCAGTGCTGGTGAGCCAAGAGAGGGAATATGGCAGAAGAGCTTATGGCAGTGATGGTTCTTCTCAAAGTGTCCCCTTCCCTACTTCTCAGCCCATGCAGCACCACCCGGCAGCTACACATGCTGCATTATGCCCTGATGACTGTGTGAGCCTGCATACTCGGCTTTCATGGGTCCCAAAACCCACAGGAAATCCGCCACAGGCATCTCATGTGTCAGAGTTGGGGAAAAAAAACAGCCTTTCAGCTCTGCTGGAGCCACATGGGTAGCATCATGTAGAAATAATACAAGTGTACATAGAAAAGGTCTTAGCTGCACAAAGGAATTCACTCAGTTGCTTATGGGGATTCACTCGGGTGTTTATAACACTGTTAATATTTCAATAATGCTCTTTACCTAAATGAATGACTAAGTTTATATGAACTACTCAATGTTATGATCTCAACCGTGGTCCTCCAACAGATCCCACTCTTTTTCATTCAGCCTTTAAAAGGAGTAAAGTGTGAGAATTTTAAGGTTGGATGGGTGTGGTGATGTAGGGTGGAGTTTGCACAGGTATTGTCATGTGAGGTTTTCAATACCGTTAGGACACTTCTCAACGGGAGCGTGCCTGAATGAATCCTTGTGGCCTTCTCTGGCCCATCAGGATGCTCCTCCTCCCCCTCCAAAGACAGCACCTGTATCTTACTCTCATGTTTGAAAGACAAAGCACAATATGTTATCCAATCTGTGCCCAAACTCCACCATCCTCTGGACTGCTCCAGTCCTGTCTGCAGTGCCATGTTGTGCAAGGCACTTCAACCCACTATAATCCTGGAGAACCTTGTATTTAAGGGCGCCTCTGGATCAGTCAAAGCAGGGGAACCTCATTTTGAGCTCCTCTTGTCTGTCACTGGATTCTTCACTGGGGGCAGCAACAAGGTCTTGAATGGATATCTACCAGCCGCTGACTGTTGAGGTTACCTGGTGGAGAAAGGACCTTTGGAACGTGACATTGCTGAAGTGCTAAGAGTCATGGCAACTCCATTGATACTTTGTTCACACTTGAAATATACTCTCTCCATGGTCATTTACTATCTGCACATTGAGTGTTCTGGTTACAAATTTATCTATGCCGAAGACATCTTCATTGCCATGGGTGTAGTTTATGACCACCTGGACCTTTGGAAATCCTATGAGGGAAACAAAGCTGACAGCCCTCTGGGTGGCATGAGTGACCTGGCTGTGGGGCTGCAAATTTGGAGATCCAACAGCTAAAGATATATAATTGTTTGAAGAATAAAGGGATTAAGAGTTATGGTGTTCGGGCCGGAAAGTGGAGCTGAGTCTACAAAAGATCAGCCATGATCTCATTGAATGGCGGAGCAGGCTCGAGGGACTTACTCATGCTCCTAGTTCTTTTGTTCTTATGTCTCCAGTAGGTCCCTCGAAGAACACAAATTTAGGGTTGTGGCCACCTTGACAGTTCCTCTTGGGCAGAAGTCTTCCATAGGTATGATATGTATACAACTACCTGCCATGAGAGCCTGAACCTTCACAGGCATTACTGTTCAGTTGATCCTTGGCTTGTGGACTCTCTGCTGAGGATGTGATCTCTTTAAGGTGGAGCCCGGTGTCCATCCCCTTTGCTCCATGCAATTGCATGTGGCTGTGGATGACCTCAGGATTCTGATCCAAATTCAATTTCCAGGACTTTCCCATTCCACTTACGCCTGATCCTGGCTCCACCCTGCAGGAAAAGTTATGCTTGCAGTGTTTGAAGTAGCCAGATGGGTTTTGAGCAACAAAGCATATCCTCTGCTAATGATCATGACACCCTCTCAGCAAGTTGCAAGAAGCACAGCTGAGCAATGCTATTTTGAGACATGTACTTTACAAAAGTTACAATTGAGAGTTATAGGGATCCTAAAGGCAACTTTTATTTCCTGATACTTCTGCAGAGAATTTGCAATATGTTCCCACATATTGGTAGCTTGTTATGCCCTGCATGACTTTTCAGTCTGAAAAAGTAGTAATTGAGATTATTTGGCAGTAGCCCCTGCTGCTTTGGAGGCAGATCTTCAAGTGAACCATGTTAAAGACACTCAACTTCTCGATAATAGCTAAAAGGGACACCAGAACTTATCAATGAAGTGCTCTAATCTGTTTAACGACTGTTCAAAAACTACCTTTTTCCATTTCCCTACCTCTGCATAAATTATGCGAAGTATCTGCCACAGAGCCTCAAGGCACATAAGATGACACCAGGCTGTACATTGTTCATCAACAATTGAGCAAAGAAAAAGTACCCTCTTGCTCTAATTACAAAAAAATTAAGAAGTGACTATGAGCAACCCTACTCTTCACACTGGTTTGTCACATGCCAACTAAATATGCTTTTCTTCTGTTATTCTAATGTATTGAGATGTAAACTGGCAGCAAGTAGTGCGTGAGGTGGCTGGCTAGCTGCAAATTGCAGGGTGCTTTGACGGCTGCCAGATGGCTGGTATATACTGCAAACCTGGGAAATAGCATGCAGATCCACTTCAGCCTTACCATTATTCAGGATCTTGGTACTGTTTGTCCACTGAACACCAGGGTAACTGGATTAAAAGCAGCTTTCAGATGCTAAAAACTCTTAGAGACAGCTGTCTGCAACAAGTCGGTGTTTGAAAGGCAATGCTTCGGTAGAGTACTATTGTGATCCCAGACCAGACTCCACAGTGGCTAGGATAATGGACCAAAACCCTAATATTTTAGTTTATTTTGTTTTGTGATTGCACGAAGAAATAGGGATTTGGTATTTTAAAACAAAACTTTATTATTAATAGACTATTAAACTCTTTAACATCACATCCAAAAATAGCTTACAATTATCCCTTAAACATACTACTAAATACAGTAAATTTCCTTAATTACAGTAGTCCCCCGTTATACCGCGCTCCGCAATACCGCGGTTCGTGATATACGGCAGGGGGGCTTATGGACCCCAACTTACTTGACTCATTTTAAACTCTTTTTGAAACAGCACCTTTTTTAGCTGCGATGATTAGCCGCGATGATTAGACCGATTAGCAGCGATGATTACCCGTGATGATTAGACCGATTAGCAGCGATGATTACTGTAGAACGATGAGCCGCGATGAGTAGCCGCGACCGATTAGCCCGATTACCCGGCCATAAAAGGGATACCTTTTCCAGTGCAGGTATCTTCGAGTTCAGTTACTGTCGTTCAAAATGTTTAAGCGCAAGTCTTACACAGTGAAGCAAAAGATACATTTGATAGACCGGCTTCGAAACGCGGAAACGAAGGCAAAATTATCCAGAGAGACTGGTGTACCAGAGTCAACCCTCCGTGGGTGGGTGAAAGATGAGCCCAATTTAAGAACATATGTTGGGACAGTTTCTCAGAGTGAAGGGCTTACCAGGAAAAAGGCAAGGAACGCTAGTGACATTAACCTGGAGAATTCTGTGTTCACCTGGTTTGTCCAGGAACAGTCTGGTGGCAACCCCCTATCTGGACCTATCATCAGGACTCAGGCTGAGAAGTTCCATTACCAGCTCCACCCAGAGGACAGCAATTTCGTAGCCAGCAAGGGTTGGCTCCATCGGTTCCAGAAAAGACATGGGATAGGTGCAGTTACCATCAGTGGTGGACAGAGATCCGCCGACTCAGGAGCAGCAGCAGCCTTTCCCGACATCCTCAAGAACTACATGGTGCAAGAGGAGCTGACCCCAGAGCAACTCTACAATGCAGATGAGTCAGGGCTCTACTGGAAGATGCTGCCTGACAAGACCATAGCTGTCAAGGATGATGCCCACAAGACTCTGGGGTACAAGCAATCCAAGAACAGGCTCACCATCCTGTTTGCCAGCAATGCCATGGGAACACACAAGCTGAAGCCATTGATTGTGGGCAAATTCAAGTCTCCTAGATGCTTTCACCACATCAACATGGAGAACCTACCCATTACCTACCGGAACTCTGGGAAAGCCTGGATGACAGCTTCCTTATTTGAGGAGTGGTTCTTCAAGTTCTTTGTACCCAGTGTCAGGGACCACCTTAGTGCCCGCAACTTACCGCAGAAGGCCACACTCCTACTGGACAACTGCTCAGCCCACCCTCAGGGAGATGTTCTCAAGACCAGGGATGGGCAGATCCAAGTGCTCTATCTCCCAAAGAACACCACCAGCAAGATCCAGCCATGTGATGCTGGCATCATTCAGACCTTCAAGTCTGTGTACAAAAAGGAACTGATCCTGGAAATGATAGACTCTCCTCTCACTGTCCCAGATTACCTGAAAGCCATCACCGTCAAGGATGCCTGTTATCTGGTAGGGAAGGCCTGGGGAGCTGTGACGGAGAAGACCATCACCAACTGCTGGAACAAGGCCCTAGGAGCAGCACTCCCACGACCCCAACATTACCCGGATGAAGAGGACTTCGTAGGCTTTACTGAAGCGGAGACCAGGGCAGCTGAGGAGAGGCTAGAGGACCACCTGGATGAGAACCTAAAACTCCAGGATTGGGTGAACAGGTGGTCAGCAGCAGAGGACGACATGGCACCCGCAGAAACATTCACAGAGGAGGAGATCATCGACCAGGTCACCCAAGAGGAGGCAGAAGAAGAAGAACCCCAGCCCACAGTGGCAAAGAGCGACTTGGATGCCATCACGCACCTGAAGTGGCTCTTAGCATACACAGAGCAACAGGACTTCAACCCCATATACATCCTACACCTGAAGAACCTCCAGAGGCAAGCACAAGTCAAGATGAGGAAGGGGATGTGCCAGAAGAAACTCACAGACTTTTTAAAATGATTTTTTAAAATATGCTTGTAAGTATAATTTTAAGTATATTATTGTATGTATATATTATTGTATATATTTTAATAAATTTAAAACTTGATTTAAGACTTGAACGAACTTTGATGTTTTTTTTATTTAAAACGCCCTTCCATTCAGCAATGTTCAGCACAGTCAGCGATGTTTCCTCTCGTTCATTCATTTGGATATCCGCCATCTTGGATATCCGCGGCTCGGATACAACGCGGGTGGTGTCTTAGAACTGAACACCCGCGGTATAACGGGGGACTACTGTACTATCTCTATTCCTAATTAAACAACAGGAAAGGTAAAAAACATACAGCTCCAAATCCATCCTATTTCTCAATGACAGAGAATAATACTTGCTTTCCAGAGCCGATTTGTCTCCTGTTGGAACCCATGCAGACTTTGGCTGGTTGTTTTAAAAACGTTGTTTTCACTGGTTTGCTTCAGCTTTCCCCCTGTCCTCAGACAAGCCTGCTCTGCTTTAAATCATTTTATTCTTTTTAAAAAAACTATCCCGCGAGAACAAAGGGCGGAATTCTCCGACCCCACGCCGGTGCGGAGAATAGCGGGACGCGCTGTTTTTCCCCGCGACGCCGGTCCGACACGCTCCCGCTATTCTCCCCAACACGCAAATTTTTCCGTCCGCCTTTCCCGCAAATAACCCCGTCAAATTGCCCGGAACGGCCAAAACCGGCCTCCCGCTATTCTCCGGCCCGGATGGGCCGAAGTCACAACGTCGGCACGCAAGTTGAGTACGCCAGCTGACACACCTGCTTTTCAAATTCGTCAGCCAGCTCAAGGTGAGCAGACCGCCGGACTGTGAGCAAACCGGGGCTGGCATCCCGGAGAACGCAGAGAACAGTGGGGGGGGGGGGGGGGGGGGGGGGGGGGGGGGGGAGAAGGAGAAGGGAGGGAGGAGAAGAAGTGGGGGACGGACGACCCTCCATGGCTCGACCATCCTCGCCGCTTCCTCCGTTCTTCTGGCCGCTCGCGCCTTTTTACGACGCGGAGTGGCGTCATTGTGGCGTAATTCGGGAGACGCAGCCTTTTCACGTCATTTGACGCGTGACACCCGCGGCCCCGCTCCTAGCCCATTCCCGGGGCGTGAATAGCTCAGGAGCGGGGCCGTATCGGGCTGTCGTGAAGCTCAGCTGATTTCACGACGGCCATCCCGTTTTTTATCGGGAGCGGAGAATACCTCCCAAGGACTTTACTTCTGATCTAAAAGGATAGCCAGATTAGAACGCAACTCAAAATGTCTGAATACCGTAGCTCCACCCAGCAATGACATCATCTCCCCAAGCCGAAAATAAATAACTCCCCAGGCTGAAAGTACATTAACTCCCCAGGGTCTCCCTAGTCAAACAACATTGTATTAGCCCAGGATCTTGACTTTGGTCAATTTCACCTCTAAAAGCTCCTAAAAGCTTTCTGATCTTGCAAAACAAGATAAATTTTTTTTAAAATGACTACCGCAGTCAAACACACTTTAACCTCAGGCTTTTAACCCTTAAATTGCCAAATGTTTATTATTCAATATATCTAAAATCCAGCATTTGTCACAGTACGCAGCATCAAATGCTCCTGAGGCGCTTGTGAAGTACGAAATGATGCAAAACTTCTCGGGTGTTCTCAAAAGCAAGGTCTGTGGATTCTAAAGCTAGAACTACCGTTGTTACACCTCCTCAGTGCTTGATGTCAGAGCCTGCACAACAACTTGCAATTTTATAGCAACTTTAACATAGTAACATGTCCTGAGGTGCTACATAGGAGCATTAGCAAACAAAACTTGACACCAAGCCACACGAGGAAATATTAAGGCAGATGACCAAAAATTAGGTCAGGGAGGTATATTTTAAAGGAAGAAAGCGATACATACACATGCGAACACCACCCACAAGTTCCCCTCCAAGTCACTCATGATCCTGACTTAAATATTTTGCCATTCCTTCACTGTAACTGGGTCAAAATCCTGGAAGTCATTCCCCAACAGTACTGTGGGTGTACCTACACAAATGGTACTGCAGCAGTTCATGACGGCAGCTCACACCACCTTCTCAAGGCCAATTACGGATGAAAAATAAATGCTGGCCTAGCCCCATAGATGATGAATGAAAAAATGAGGTGGAGAGGTTATGGACCAGAATTGGAGAAATACAGATATCTCAGAGGGTTAGAGAGCTGGAGGAAGTAACAGAGATGGGGAGGGGCAAGACTGTGAAGGGATCTGAAAATGAGGAGAATTCCAGTATACAATTTTGTTTGAAATGATTGGTAATCAATAGACCTGACCCTGAATCAAAAAGTAGAATTTAACAATTCCATATTGATACAAATTTCATAAATATACTAGGTCTATTCGAAATAGAATTTTCTAAAATTCACGTACAGCAGCTTCATTATGATTTTGCAACAAGAGTGTGCCTTTGTTCAAAATCAAATACGTAACTACCAATTCCAGCTTTCTGCAAAGATGTGTTTATGATTAGATAACTCCACACATGCCAATTTTGTAGTGACTCAAGCTATTTAAGCTTCACACGTAATCACCTAATATTCATAGCTATTTTCCAGTTAAAGGAATAATATTCTTTTGATGTTATGGTTTTATTGTTAGTCGTGAAAACAGCCTATTTTTAAACAGCTGTCACTATCATATTCATGTGAAGAGAGCTATTGACACTTCTGCAGATTAATTATAAATTACATCAAATCATTCTTGTAAATTAAATGCCTATTAACTGTCACATATCTGAAGTTATTTATGCTTTTTCAAAACATGTGTGCACTTTTACACATTGCAGAAGGGATCGTACAAATGGGCTATTTACAGCTCATTGCTCTCAAGTTGTACTGCGTAATGAAATTCCAATTACACTTGAACATTTAAAATCAAAAATATGCTCTCAACTGTGCAATCATCAGCCATGCGATAAAACAGAATTCTTTCCCATTTTCTAAATATCTTGAAATTCAACACTGGCTTATTGTGATGTAGTTAGACGAGGAGAATATAAAATATATCACTGTTAAAGCACAAATTAGGCAGAATATGGGAAGTCCAGATGGGGATTATGACTAGAGAAATAGTGCAATTATTATTCTTATAAATATTTGATTTATTTCCTTTTATTGTCTTTTCCCCTTACTTCCTTTTACAAAAACAACCAGGGCCATGTTGAATGCAAAGGAAATAAGGGAATAATTTCAATAATAATAATAATAATACTCGCTTATTGTCACAAGTAGACTTCAATGAAGTTACTGTGAAAAGTCCCGAGTCGCCACATTCCGTCTACTTGTGACAATAAGCAATTATCATTATTATTGAAATTATTCCCTTATTTCCTTTGCATTCAATATGGCCCTGGTCCACAATATGAGTGTGGTATCTCTCCTTTAAGTGATTCTTTGAAAGAGATTGAAAGGGATCATTTTAATATTTTTACTTGTTCTAATTGCAATTATGTCATAATTATTTATTCAAAATTACAAATGCTTCTAATGGTGCGGATTTTACAGGGAATGCAGTCTCCTCCTCCCTGGCTAAATTGTAGGTGGGGGAGCCCGCCCATAATCCCAGTGGCTGCCCTGCAGCAATTTAATCCCATTAATTGCTTCAAATGAGATTTCTACCCCCATCATGGGAAAATACCTGCTTTAGAGAGCTTTGGCCAATCGGATCATTAGCAATTCTGTAGGCCCAGCACCACCATCTGGGAATGCTGGCTGTTATTGGAACAGCAGGCAGTCTCACTGAGGAGCCCAGGTAAATCGGGGGTTGGGGACGAGAGTGATAAAGATGGGGGCTTGATTCAAGAGGCTGGCAGACGGTTAAAGAGAGGATAACCTGAGAAGGGGAATTCTTCTGATGGACCCAGGGGACCCGCAAAGGACGTTCCTCCCCATTTCTCTGCAGGAGCCACCAGCCGGGGCAGCTAAAGCTCCCAGGCTTCCAACATGACGTGGCCCTATATGTTGGGATGTGCAGGCACGTGGCAGGAAATACACCCAATGGATTTTATGGGGCCCCACCCCCAAAACCCTGCAGCAGGACGATGTAAAATCTATCCCCATGGAACAGGCCATTTTTAAACTCCTACAGTGGGTGGATGACTTAAAATATTTATTTGGTTTTGAAGACTTTCTCTGCACATTTCCAGGTTACATTTTGCAATTGTCACATGTAACATTTACTACACCTGATCTTGGCATTTCCATGAGTCTTAAACAGAGTAAATTCCAGGTACTGAAGATACTTCCGAGATTAGGGTCACTTCATCAAATATTTTCACCACTTAACCTCCAACACCTGTGCAACTAACCAAAACGGTGAATAATACTGAAACTGCAGGTAGATCAAAACAAAATGAGGCAAGAAAAAAGTTGTATAATTGTGTGAGAGGAGGGGTTAGTGTGAATGTATGTGAGTGCAGGGTGAGTGTGTGAGAGGGGGATGAGTCTTGGTGTAAGAGAGAAGGGGTGAGTATGTGTGTGTGAGAGGGGCTGAGTGTGTGTTTGAGAAAGATGTGAGTGTGTGAATGTGAAAGAGAGATGCAAGTCTGTGTGTGAGGGAGATAGAGGTGCCTGTGCCCAATATGAGAATCAGCTTTTCCAGCATCACTCCTCCCTTGAAAAATTACAAAAGGTAAGACTTAAGCATTTTTTTAAAAAATAAGAGAACTTTGTAATTATTGTCAGGTTACTGTTTCCAGGAGTTAATGCTAAAAAGCCATGGGAGGGTGGCTCGGCCAGGGGTTAATATGAGGGGGCCATGGAGCTGACGAATGTAGTGTGCCTCTTCCTAAAATATGCAAAGATCGAGCTAGAAAAGACTTGTTTACGTTTGATTTATGTTTTCGCACCCATTTCGTGGTAAAAGGAGTGCCGACATTTTAAGAATGTTTGGGGTTCCCTGATGCTTTTGGGAGATCACACACCACTGCTCGAAACATTTGTGAAACCCTGGAGTAGACCATCAAACCTTTTGATTTTATTCCACTATTCAATAAATCATGACTGTCTCTAACCTCAACTGAATCTATCCCTATACCCTTTCAATTCCCTTCGTATCCAAACATCCAGCAACTTGTCTTGGACATATTCTAGATCAGGGGTGGGCAAACTTTTCCGTGCAAGGGCCGCATTCAGAAATTCACAATTCACAAAGGGCCGCATAGTATATTAAGTAAAATAATTACTTCACCCGGTTATGATTGTGGGCGCCTCATATAGAACATAGAACAGTACAGCACAGAACAGGCCCTTCGGCCCTCGACGTTGTGCCAAGCAATGATCACCCTACTCAAGTCAACGTATCCACCCTATACCAGTAAGTAACCCAACAGCCCCCCCACCCATTAACCTTTAAAAAAAAATTTTAAAAAAAAAATTTTTTTTTAAAAAATTTTTTTTTTTTTTTAATGACTTGGTGGGCCGCAGAAATACCTTTGGCGGGCCGCGGGCCGTAGTTTGCCCACCCCTGTTCTAGATACTGAACATCCCTCCATGGCTCTCAGGGGTTGAGAATTCCAAAGATGCACAACCCTTTGAGCGAACAAAGTTTTCCTCATCTCAGATCCTAGATGGCTGATCCCTTCCTCTTCCTCTGCAACTGTGACCCCGTGTTCTAGATGCCCCAGCTAGGAAACTTTTCGCAGCATCTATCCTGCCAAGTCCCTTAAAAATTTTATCTGCTTCAATTAGGTCAACTCTGTCTTTTGAAATCCATGGATTATAAAACTGGTCAATGCAAAATCTACTCGTAGGTCAATCCCCCAGCCTAGTACAAAGTAAGGGCACGATTCTCCGGAAACATTTCCAAGTGTTGTAGCGAGCGGGAATTGCCGCAAGCTTTACAATGCTCAGCCCAGCGAAACTGGCAATGCAATTCAACGTTAATTGGTCGACTTAACGAGGCCTCACGGGCTTCTCGCCGCAAATAACACCTCGCCAGCCGATTCACCAGGACTGCGTTAGCCCCCCCTCCACCCAGCTAACAAAGTTGAGCAGCACTTAAACTGCACTTGCCCATCCAACCCCAGCCAGCTTGCAATAATGACGCCGAGGAGACCACCCTGAGTGAAGAAATTTCTGCTCCGGTATCCTAGATGATCAACCCCATACCTGAAAGCTGTGCCCCACGTTCTAGATCCACAACAAGCAGAAACAAATTGTCATTACCAAGTAAAGCCACTTCAGAATGATGAGGCCACCCATCATTCTTCTCAACTCCATAGAGTATAGTGTCAACTTATTCAGTTTCTCATCAGAGGACAACTCTCATCCCAGGAACCAACCTTTTGAACGTTCGCTACAATGACTCCAAGGCAAAAATATCCTGCCTTAAAAATAGAGCTTAAAACGGCACACTCCAATTCCTTTGCAATGTAGGCCAACATGTCATTCCCTTCCTAATTGGTTGTTATACCTGCATGCTAACTTTGTATTCCTTGTACAATGTACCCACATCTCTCTGAACATTAACATATAAGAATTACACAAATTAAAAAAACATTATTTTCTTCTACTCTTATTGCCAAACTAAATAACCTCACACTTCCTCACATTACATACCAACTTGCTTCCTACTCCCGTAACCTGTATATAGTTCTTTGCAGCCTCTTTGGCTGGAACCTTCCCAAAATTTGGCTAAGTGTCAATTTCCGCACGAACACCAGAGTGAATACAGTTGGCGTGATCTCAACCAGAATTGTTAGACACTCAGGAAAAACTAGGGAGCAACGCCACACCTGTGGCATAATGTGCCTGAATCAGCTGCCTGGGGTCATCTGAGCAGTTCAGTTAAGGGGGCACTGCATATAAATGGCCCTACAGCACTTGCTCACAGTCCAGCCAAGAGGATGACAGCAAGAAGGCCAGCTCCAAGGTTCACGGAAGTGCCCTGACACGGATGTTGGATGCTGTGGAGGGGAGAGCAACCATTTCCCCACAGGCGGGCAGGAGACCCTGGGAGTGTCCAGTCCATCTGACTCACCCCTTCCAGAGACTGAGGTGCCTCTGGCCCTACAGATAGAGCAGAGTGGCACCACAACACCTGTGCCACCAGCAAAAAGACAGGGGCCCTCCAGAGGACATCTGCCAAGGTAGTCTCAGGCCGCCCATATGGTAAACAGCAGCGTGCCTCAACTTCAGATGTGGAACTGAAAATGAAATGAAAATCGCTTATTGTCACGAGTAGGCTTCAATGAAGTTACTGTGAAAAGCCCCTAGTCGCCACATTCCGGCGCCTGTCCGGGGAGGCTGGTACGGGAAGAGACAGAGACACCTAGATGTAATGGGGAGGTTAGGAAGGTTAATAAATTGTAGGCCTTACAGCATGGGAAAGGGTGATATTAGGCACTTAGAGCACTGACATTTGTAGATATTTGATCTCACCATGTAGTAAAACTCATTTTTGTTAACCACTTTTAGGTTGCCCAATCTCCACTGACTGGTGACGGTAATAGCACATTTAAAGTTAGGATGCATATGGACTTACAGCGCTGCCTCCATCCCCTCCATGCGATGATGTCATCTCAGTGTATGTGTTTCCCTCATACTGGCAGGAATCAGTAATGATTCAGGGAATGATCTAGCTGAACACCCAGCCCATTGAAATAGCATCAGGAGAGATGACTGACGCTCAGCATCATCGCTATGAAATGACCTAAGCCACAGGGAATCTGCAAGTTGCCATCAGCCATACAGGAGTCATATATTCGCATTACTTTTGAGTAACATCACAGTCCTTTCCTCACTGCAAGTCATCATCACCCTCCTGCATTGAATGGACATCTAGTATTTGAGGATTCCCCATCACCAGTTTCTTGCATTCCTGGCCCTCATGAATGCCCCCCAGGCGTATAGGAGGGCCATGTCTAGAAGGATCACCCAAGTATCCCCCTAATCCTGCACCTTCTGGGACCATGTAATGATGAGGCGCCTCTAGTCCTCCTGCTCATGCGCAGGGGACCACTGAAGACGCTTTCAGGGGGCACTTGGGTATCCTGGTTGCCCCTGAATGCTTACATTTGGACGGTGAGGTGGGGGTTAGGAAGGGGGAAATCCAATGGGACCGCTAATGCAGGAGCTGGGAGCCCTTGGGAGAGGTGAACCCCATGGCCCTTGTTTCCAAGGCACCAAGTCTGCCAGCCCTCTCACCGAAAGCTGAGGTTCAGCCTTGGATGTAGCACTGTGGGTAGCTGATGGTGCAAAGAGTTAACTCCTGATGGCCAATCAGTGTCATAAGTATAAGTCAAAGCTTACTAACTGAGGATAATTGGTTCCTTGCTCAGTGCTGGGCTGTGCTAATAGGCACCCTGGTAACTCAAGCGGCAGCCATTAGGGAGTTCACTGATTTTATCCCGACATAATAAAACTCATTAGATAATAAATCCTCAGCTGCAGCCTGTTCTCCATCCCCAATCCCTTTCTGATGCCCTTTTCCCTTGGACCTCCTGATGGATAGTGGTAACATGCGTGCTCACCTCCAACCTCCCTCGCAGAAGTAATGGCACTGGGTTTCTATTTTTCAAGAGCAGTACTGTTTGGTGCTGGCGTGACATCATGCTATCTGGGTGGGAAGATACGAGGGTGGATGATGCGGTGTGACACCCGCTAATCATAGAATTTACAGTGTATAAGGAGGCCATTCGGCCCATCAGGTCTGCACTGGCCCTTGTTAAGAGCACCTACTTAAGCCCACACCTCCACCCTATTCTCGCAACCCAGTAACCTCACCGACACTTTTGACACTAAGGGGCAATTTAGCCTGGCCAATCCACCTAACCTGCACATCTTTGGACTGTGGGAGGAAACCGGAGCAGACACGGGGAGAACGTACAAACTCCATACAGTTGCCCAAGGCTGGAATTGAACCCGGGACCCTGGAGCTGTGGGGCAGCAGTGCTAACCACTACGCCACCTAATGAGATGGTAATGCACGCAAACCAGGCTTGCACCCTTCCTGGGAGGGAACCAAATGGTGTCATCGGAGGGTAGCTTGGAAGATTACAAACCAAAATTTTGCCATCGAGAATTACGTTTGCAGCATCTCAAGAGATTTAGCGTCATTACAGGAATTGCGTTTGTGATTAATGTGGCAGTTAAATCGCAACCTTTCTATCTCCCTTTTTGCTTACATCCCTATCTAACTTTGGATTAGCAACAAACTCAGATATATTACTCTCTTCGTCCAAGTCATTGAAATAAACTGAATAGCTGAGGTCCCAGCACTGATCTTTGCAGCATTCCACCAGTTAAAACTCTCTACTCTGTTGTCTGAATATTGGCCTGTTTGTTTTAAGCTTCTACTGACGTTTAAAACAAGGACTTACTCAAAATACAATTTAATATATTTGTTAATTTATTATTTTGTTTATTTATCCCATTTACTCTGCATTTCCTTTTGGGTTGATGAGCTCTCTATTGCTTGATGTTATCATGTTTAACTAATTTTCAATTTTTTCATCCAGATTTTTCCATTTATATTATTCTTTCAATCATTTTTGTCACTTTAAGAATATTTTAAAAAAGGTTACAAAAGTACAGCATTTTCAAAGATATCCTCTTTCACGATACAGAACATTGCTCCCTCTAAATGTTCTCAGATGCAGCAGAGCAATATTTAGCTTATGTTTCTCCATGAACAATGGCATAGGAGGTGCCAATCACCTACCTTTCTTTTGTGGGATCAGACTCTAGAAGCTGTTTGATATGACAACAATGAACACCCAATCCTCAACTGGTTGTAATCTCATCTTTTAAATTACTTTTTACATTGTTTGTCCTTATCGGAAATTGCAGAAGATATTAATCTCTGAGTGTTTTTAAATTGAGGGACTTTTAAGAAACGTAATACTTAGGCCCAGATTTTCACCAAGATGGAGAGGCTCTCCATTGCCTGCTTACGTAAACATGCAGTGGTGTCTTTTACTTCCAATGACAGGCCCAATTTCCAAATTTATTTTCATAGGACGGCCCCACCATCACGGAAACAAGTCTGATGAACATTCGTTACAGTCCTTCTATGGCACTAATATCCTTCCTGAGGCAAAGGGATCAAAACTGCACATAGTACCCCAGGAGCAGTCTAACCGATACAATCGAAGCAACAGTGCACTCCTCCTGTATTCAAACTCTCTTGCAATAAAGGCAAACATACCATTAGCCTTCCTAATTGCCTGCTGCTAGTCTCATTGATGAAGACACGCAGATGTCTTTTGTACATCTGCATTTTCTACTCTAACCATTTAAGAAATACTTTGCACCTCTGTTCCTCTGACCAAAGTGGATAAACTCACATTTTTCCACATTATATTCATAGAATCACAGAATTTACAGTGCAGGAAGCGGCCATTTGGCCCATCAAGTCTGCATTGGCCCTTGAAAAGAGCACTCTACTTAAGCCCACACCACCACACTATCCCCACAAAGCAGTAACCCCACCTAACCTTTTCTGGACACTGATGAAAATTTAGTATTGGTCCCCGCATCCAAATCATTGAAATACATTTTGTGAACAGCTGGGGCAGTTGTACTGATTCTTGTGATAGATACTCCGCTATTCATAGCCTGTCAATGCGAGAATGACCCACTTATTCTCATTAGTTTATGCATGCCAGTATATCACCTTGTATCTCATTTGTTTTAATCTTGCTAACAAAATCCTGTGGGGACTTTATCAAAAGCCTTCTGAAAATCCAAGTAAGCCAACTATATCCACTGGCTCCCCTTTTATGAATTCTGGTAGTAACATGCTCAAAAAACTCGAATAGGTTCATCAAACATGATTTCTCATTCATAAATCCATGTCACCTATGTCCAATCAGATCATTATCATCAAATGTTCATTTTTCACATCCTTTATAATAACAAAGAACAAAGAAAATTACAGCACAGGAACAGACCCTTCGGCCCTCCCAGCCTGCGCCGATCCAGATCCTTTAGCTAAACCTGTCGCCTATTTTCCAAGGATCTACTTCCCTCTGTTCCCCGCCCGTTCATATATCTGTCTAGATGCATCTTAAATGATGCTATCGTGCCCGCCTGTACCACCTCCGCTGGCAAAGCATTCCAGGCACCCACCACCGTCTGCGTAAAAAGCTTTCAACGCACATCTCCCTTAAACCTTCCCCCTCTCACCTTGAAATTGTGACCCCTTGTAAGACACCCCTACTCTTGGAAAAAGCTTGCTGCTATCCACCCTGTCCATACCTCTCATAATTTTGTAGACCTCTATCAGGTTCCCCCTCAACCTCCGTCTTTCCAATGAAAACAATCCTAATCTACTCAACCTTTCTTTATAGCTAGCAGCCTCCATACTAGGCAACATCCTGGTGAACCTCCTCTGCACCCTCTCTAAAGCATCCACATCCTTCTGGTAATGTGGCGACCAGAACTGCACGCAGTATTCAAAATGTGGCCTAACCAAAGTCCTATACAACTGTAACATGACCTGCCGACTCTTGTACTCAATACCCCGTCCGATGAAGGCAAGCATGCTGTATGCCTTCTTGACCACTCTATCGACCTGCGTTGCCACCTTCAGGGTACAATGGACCTGAACTCCCAGATCTCCCTGTGCATCAATTTTCCCCAGGACTCTTCCATTGACCATATAGTCCGCTCTTGAATTGGATCTTCCAAAATGCATCACCTCGCATTTGCCTGGATTGAACTCCATCTGTCATTTCTCTGCCCAACTCTCCAATCTATCTATATTTTGCTGTATTCTCTGACAGTCCTCCTCGCTATCTGCAACTCCACCAATCTTAGTATCATCTGCAAACTTGCTAATCAGACCACCTATACCTTCGTCCAGATCATTTATGTATATCACAAACAACAGTGGTCCGAGCACGGATACCTGCGGAACACCACTAGTCACCTCTCTCCATTTTGAGACACTCCCTTCCACCACTACTCTCTGTCTCCTGTTGCCCAGCCAGTTCTTTATCCATCTAGCTAGTACACCCTGAACCTCACACGACTTCACTTTTTCCATCAACCTGCCATGGGAAATTTTATCAAACGCCTTACTGAAGTCCATGTATATGACATTTACAGCCCTTCCCTCATCAATTAACTTTGTCACTTCCTCAAAGAATTCTATTAGGTTTGTCAGACATGACCTTCCCTGCACAAAACCATGCTGCCTATCACTGATAAGTCTATTTTCTTTAAAATGTGAATAGATCCTATCCCTCAGTATTTTCTCCAACAGTTTGCCTACCACTGACGTCAAGCTCACAGGTCTATAATTCCCTGGATTATCTCTGCTACTCTTCTTAAACAAAGGGACAACATTAGCAATTCTCCAGTCCTCCGGGACCTCACCCGGGCTCAAGGATGCTGCAAGGCTATCAGGTCTGTCGTTCGCTATTTTCTCTCTCCCTCCTTTCTTAAATCGTTATGATGTGGAGATGCCGGCGTTGGACGGGGGTGAGCACAGTAAGAAATCTTACATCAGGTTATAGTCTAACAGGTTTATTTCAAATCACTAGCTTTCGTAGCACTGCTCCTTCCTCAGGTGAATGAAGAGGTAGGTTACAGAAACATATATATAGACAAAGTCAACGATGCAAGATGATACTCTGAATTCGAGCATTTGCAGGTAGTTAAGTCTTTACAGATCCAGAGAGAAGGGTAATCCCAGGTTAAAGAAATGTGAATTGACTCAAGCCAGGACAGTTGGTAGGATTTTGCAAGCCCAGGCCAGATGGTGGGGGGTGAATGTAGTGCGACATGAATCCAAGGTCCCCGGAGGGGACATGGGCGGACGCCCTGGAGAGGGTGAACTCCTCCTCTTCATGTACGAGGCTTAGTCTCATCCAGTTCAAGGTGCTGCACCGGGCCCACATGTCCGGGTCTAGGATGAGTAGGTTCTTTGGGGGCGAAGACAGGTGCGCCAGGTGTTCGGGGAGTCCAGCAAACCATGCCCATATATTCTGGGCATGCCCGGGCACTGGAGGAGTTCTGGAAGGGGGTGGCGAGGACGGTGTCGAGGGTGGTGGGATCCAGGGTCAAGCCAGGCTGGGGACTCACGATATTTGGGGTTGGGATGGAGCTGGCGAAAGAGGCCGATGTCTTGGCCTTTGCGTCCCTAGTAGCCCAGCGGAGGATCTTGCTGCAGTGGAAAGATGCGAGATCTCCGAGTGTGGAGACCTGGATCAATGACATGGTGGGATTCATTAAGTTGGAGAGGGTCAAGTTTTCCCTGAGGGGGTCGGTACAAAGGTTCTTTAGGAGGTGGCAGCTTTTCCTCGACTTTCTGGCTCAACGATAAGGTACTAGGTCAGCAGCTGCAGCAACCCGGGGTGGAGGGGAAGGGGTTTAGGGGGATAGTGTTTAAGTTAATTTGCTTATTGTTAATTTATTCTGTTGTATATTGGGGGTGGGGTGGGGGGGGGTTTGTTATATGCGTTGTTACGGGTGCCGGGGGGGGGGGGGGGGGGGGGGTTTATTATTATTATTGGTTTGTTGATATATATTTTTCAAAAAATTCCAATAAAAATTATTTAAAAAAAAAAGAAAAATGAATCCAAGGTCCCGGTTGAGGCCGTACTCATGTGTGCGGAACTTGGCTGTAAGTTTCTGCTCGGCGATTCTGCGTTGTTGCACGTCCAGAAGGCTTCCTTGGAGAACACTTACCCAAAGATCAGAGGCTGAAGTGTTCCCCGACTGGAAGGGAACATTCCTGCCTGGCGATTGTCGCGCAATGTCAGTTCAACCATTGTCGCAGCGTCTGCATGGCCTCGCCAATGTACCATGCTTCGGGACATCCTTTCCTGCAGTGTATGAGGTAGACTACATTGGCCGAGTCACACGAGTATGTATCGCGTACCTGGTGGGTGGTGTTCTCATGTGTAATGGTGGTTCTCATGTCGATGATCTGGCACGTCTTGCAGAGATTGCCATGGCAGCGTTGTGTGGTGTCGTGACAGTCTTAAACAGTTAAGTGACATTTTCTACCTTCCAATCTGCAGAAACCTATTCCACAATCTATATAATTTTGGGAAATAATGACTAATACATCCACTATCTACATAGTTACCTCTTTCGAAACTCTGGAATGTAGGTCAGCAGGTCCTAGGAACTTATCAAACTTCGGCCCCATTCATTTCTCCAAAACAACCTTTTTAATAATATAAATTTCCTTCAATTTCGCATTCTCCCATGTCCGTTGGCTCTCTAATTCTGGGACATTTACTGTATCATCTTCTTCTTCGGCGATCACTCACTAACAAGTGTGATTGTCCACCTAAGAAACTTCATGTTACTGGTCACAGGTTCTGTGGGTCCTTGTGTGGCTGATGAGCCCAATCTTACAGCCGTATCTTCGACTGCATACTTGGCAGGTGTTTCTGGGAGATGGGATCGGTCCTTGGACTCCAGATTGCTGCTATTCCTATTTTAGGCTCCTTTTCCAGGCCTCGACTCACCGTCGGACGTCTTCAAAGAATTGCATCCCTTCGATCAGATGGTTTCCTCCAAGTCAGTCTCTTCTGAGCAAAGGTATCTCAGAGGTTAACATCTATATTGCATTTTTTGAGGTAAGCCTTCAGGTGTCTTTAAAGTGCTTCCTTTGACCTCCTATTGTTCGGGAGCCTTCCTCGAGCTGTGAAGAAAATTTGCTTTTGCAGTCGGGATTTTGACATCTTAAGCACATGGCCTATATTTAAGGATGTCTTAAATAAGAGATGAGGGTCCGTTGGTAGTGCAAGATTGAGTTTTATTACAAAAATCAAATTACTACACTTCAAATACTACAAAAATACAAAATAAAAGAAGCACAGCCTAGCAGGGTAAAAGGATGCAAAACAATTGGAAAAGAACAAAGAGAGACACACAGGCAACACGCATGTGTCAGTAACCTTATACCTGCGTTTGATACCACCCCCCCTCTTTGCCCTCTATTGGTTTACAAGTTTTGAATTGTGACTTCTGAATGGTGCTCTGTACCATCACTCACATTGATATCTGACTTACCAGCTGTCCTCCCTTTTGCAGTCTAGCTGAGAGGCTGGTGCAAGATTTCAATGTCAAGTTCACCTTGACTCAGAACAATGCAAGCTTGTATTTCAACTGCAGTTACAATATTTTAAAAAGTTGGATTTTAACTATTTCCCTACACCCACCCAGCGGACTTGGTTATGGATGATTATGGCCTCGTGCTGGTGCTTCTGGCTCCTTCAAGGACGCTGGTGTCAGTACGCCTGTCCTCCCGGCTGATGCGGAGCATCCGTCTCAAGACAGCTAAATGATACCTCTCCAGGGCCTTGAGGTGGCGGCTATCCATAGTCCAAGTTTTTGAGCCATGCAGGAGAGTTTGAGGACAACTGTCCTGCAAACGAAGATCTTGGTGTCAGCATGAATGTCGAGGTGATCAAAGACTCTGGTCTTTAGTCGTCCAAAGGAGGCGTTCCGGGATTGGATCACTGCATCGATGGCAGAAGAAACTGGACAGGTGGGAGTTAGATCACCCAGGTTACCTACCCATTGAAAAGCTGCTAGAAACTCGCTGTTCCAATTTTTTACCTGCTTCACCCAAGTCCTTTTATATGTTTGTTTTGATGAAGTCAATATTAACTAGTGGCCTGTAGTTTTGCTTCTTGGAGATAGCTGGGTAAGGCACGCAGTAATTTTGTTTCTACTTTCCTAATGAGACCTGGAGAAATGAGAACACTTCTCCAGGCTCCACATGACATCTTAGGCCTTAGAACTTGTGGAGTTCCTCCTTCCAAAACCAACCCAGAAGCCAAGCCTTCCTTGTGTGATAGCTTCTGATCCATGCAACTTCCTGCCATTGCCCATCTGTTATTGGTGATAAGTTACCTCGCAGAATTTAAATTAAACCTTGAAGTTAAAATAAGGTTCTAAACTATTTAAGAATTTGGTCAATTGTACACACAAATGATTATACTTCTGAGTCAATGAACATAAGAACTAAGAGCAGAAGTTTGCAATTCAGCCACTTGAGCCTGTTCTTCCATTCAATACATTCATTGGGACAGCAAGGTAACACAGGGGCAGCACGGTAGCACAAGTGGATAGCACTGTGGCTTCACAGCACCAGGGTCGATTCCCCACTGGGTCACTGTCTATGCAAAGTCTGCACATTCTCCCCGTGTCTGTGTAGGTTTCCTCCGGGTGCTCCGGTTTCCTCCCACAGTCCCAAGACATCCAAAAAAAAGGTTAGGAGGGGTTATTGGGATGGGAGTGAGGGCTTAAGTGGGTCGGTGCAGACTCGATGGGCCGAATGGCCTCCTTTTGCACTGTATGTTCTAATACAATAATGGGTGATCTCTTCTTGACCTCAACTACATTTTCCTGCCCATTCTCCATAACCCTTCAACCCATTACTAATTAAAAATCTGCCTCTCTCCTTAAATTTACTCAATGTCCTGGCATCCACCACATGCCCGGAAGCCCAGGGAGGCCCTCATCCCCACCCGATTTTCAAAGGACATGGCTTTGTCTGTCAGCTCACACCCTCTCCCATTCCCCTCCTCCATCACCACTCCCACACCACACACCCCCCCAGCCCGACTACCCTATTCCACCTTCCTAGGGTCTGTATAACATCACCACAGGGTGGTGGGCCTTTGGCGAAACTGTCAGCGGGACAACATACAAGGCAGGAGAGTGATGATAACTCGCTGTGAAGTATGCACTGGTGCTCCTCAGTTCTAGCCAAAGTCTGACTCCTGTCTTTCTGCTGACTGTGTGCGCACACTAACCCTCTGAACGGAATCTGCATTGGGGTTGTTTGATCTTGCACCACCATGCCTGGGGAAGAGGGGGGGGGGGAAAGAGTGTGCGCGGAGAGAAATGGGTGGGTGTGTAGGCAGGCCCGCTATGAAGTTAACGTTTACAGAGGCTTCACATGTATCAGGTGTAACATTTTTTAATAGTGAACATTAGAATTTCTATTTCTAGCCACACATAGTGACTCCTCTCCCCCACAGTTCCCTCCAGAGCCTAGTCAGTGCTCCTCAATCTTCTTGATCTTTTGTGGTCTACTGCTACGTCTAGGATACACGTCAGAGGTGGAGGCAGTCTGCTGCTTTTCATGTCCTGTGGCCTCTGGAGATCTTGGAGTTAGACAGCCCCGGCCGACTTACCCGTGTCACTGTTTTCGCCATGCTACCCTGTTCTGCCTACTGCCCTTGCGATGGGCCAGTGTCAGGAGGAGGATTCGGAAGAACTGGAGACTGTTGTAATCTCTTTGGTGACAGGCCCCAGGTTGGCCTCCAGCACTTCCTCCTCTCGGACGGTGCCCCATGGGGCACTGGGGATCTCCATGGGACGGAGGTGCAGCTGGAATGAGCTCCAGAGACCTCTGCGTTATCTGGCGCCGCCAGACCTGGCGCCTCCCCATTATCTGCACCCTGGTGTTGATGCCCTCAATGAGGCTCTGCAGTGCCTTGGCTCTGCATATGGGACATGTCCCTTAGCGACTGGGACATGTCGTCAAGGCCCTCAGCCATCATTGGCACAGACTGAGCCATGCCTTGGACATCACTATTCAAGACACTGACCTAGTGCTGCAGGCTTTCTATTGCAGTCGCCATTTTTGCAGTCTTGGCCTCGGTGCCACGCATTGTCAGCATCATCTCCTGCGCCTGTACCCTTTGGGACTCCTCCAATCGGCTATGCCCTCGCTGGAATATAACAGAAATCCCTTCCTGAATTTCACGGTCAAGTTCCAGCATCTGCCTTAGCTCTGGGATTACCTTGTCCAGAGGCTCAGCTTCTGACTGGGATTCAGCATAGTCCTGGGACCCAGCAGACCTCGGAATGCTTACTCCCTTGGATGTTGCTGCCTCCACCTGATGTCATCAGCAACTGTGTGGTGCTCACTGGATTGTGCCCCAAAGGCCAGTCCAGTCATGTCGCCCGCCGAGGTGTGTGTCTCTGTGCTGTCATCCAAGGTGGTCCCTTGGGGAGGGGTGGAGGGGGTGGAATGACTCCAGATGGCCCAGCCTCATCAGATGGAATTCCTGTGAGAGAATGGACATGTGGTCAGTGAGAGGGAAGGATTATTTTGTCTGGCATCCTTTAAACCAAAAACAATCCTTTAAAACAGAGATAAGGACGAATTTCAGAGGGTGCTGAATCTGTGGAACTCTTTGCCGCAGAAGGCTGTGGAGACCAAATCACTGAGTGTCTGTAAGACAGAGATAGGTTCTTGATTAATAAGGTGATCAGGGGTTATGGGAAGAAGGCATGAGAATGGGGATGAGAAAAATATCAGCTGATTGAAAGGCGGAGCAGACTTGATGGGCCAAGTGGCCTAATTCTGCTCCTATGTCTTATGGTCATGAACAACTCACTTGAGACAGGTCTGGGTGAAGGGGCATTGGAAGGGGCAGGCCAACCTCACCGTCGATGACAGCTCTTTTGGACATCCCCGCGATTTACAGGACCCGTTCCTCAAAACGGGGTTAGGACTCAGATAACTGGGTACTCTGCCCCCGTCTTGTCCCTTCTTGCTTAATATGGGCTATCTTCTCCTGCGGGACAAAGAGACGGCTTTGTGAGCTGCGCGCTTGATGGATCGGAGGGTACAGGATCTATGGCAGATAGCATGTGCGGATACCACAACTGGACATGAAAGGGTTGTGCTGGTGGGTGCCAGATGATGCTGAGGAACAGATGTGGGGAGGGTGTGAGGTGTCAGCCAGTGATTTGGGGGGGGGGGGGGGGGAATTTGAAGAGTGCCAAGCGGAACTGATGCGAGGAGAGAGGTGGTAACTTACCCTTAAAGCTCAGTGGAAGTCATTGTCCTTCTTCCAACATTGGACGCTGGTCTTCCTGGTCATGTTACCCGCAATGACAGCCACGGCCACTGCCTCCCAGGCGGTATTGGTGGCCCTCCAACCCCCTCGGGGGAACAGGATACCCTGTCTCTCATTCACAGCTTCGAGAAGCCTGTCCAGGTTGGCATTCCCAAAGTGAGGAAATCAGCACGCTTCTATGCTTGTGTGTTAGCTGGGATTAAGTGGTGAGGGAGCATTTAAAAGCAGCTCCCTCGTGTAGTGGCAAGATGCTGAGGCGCAAGTCTGGCAAATCAGACGGCCAGACAGCCAGTAATGGCGAGTAGTTCGTGGGGGTTCATTTTCAGCACTAAGTGCTGTTAAATACGGGTCATGATCTCGCCAACGCGGTTGGGAAACACTCCACTAATCGCCCCAAAATGACATTTCAAAACGTTTCCATTAAATCACACCCATGGTATGATTTCTTAGTTTTCCCTCTGCGGAAGGGCACAAACACACACTGCAATAACCTGTCTTTTCCCAACAGATTTTGACTGGTCTGGTGCGCATTTCTGGCATCTTTTATTTTTATTTACAATTTGGAGGACTGGATGTTTCTTCTTTTATTATTATTCTCTGAGATTTAGAAAAGGAATAAGAAATGCATTCTGAAATAAAATACAGTTGCAAAAAACAATTTGTTTTTATAATCTAGGAATAAGTGAGTCTTACCTCTAAATTAGTGAGTGTCATTTCTCTGAATATGTAAGCAATGCTACAATCCTCTGAGTGACATGTGACCTGAAATCTGCCGTATTTACCTCCTTCTGGAGGATCTGGCCAATACTGATGGCATTTCACCTGCAACATAAAAGAAAACCAAAACAAAGGTCATTTAAAAAATCAAAACTGAACAAATCAAAAATAAATCGAAACGTAATAATAACTTTAATTAAAAAATATTTAATTATTAATCACACTGGGAAAGATTAGAACACTAAGCAATAAAACATCATAATCTCTGTGATTACAGTTGGTCTCTGTGGTCGTCAGCAGATTTCACGATAAATCTTCATAAATGTCAGTTATTAATCAATTGATCTGATCATCACGAATCAAAAACGTGGGTGTCCATTGATAGTTGATGTCTAAATGCAATGTCTGCACAAAATATTGAATTGATATACAGTCCCTGCCACTTGCATGTCTGCACTCATTATAGGCAGCCCCTTTCTGGGCAACTGACAATAATCAATTGTAATAACTATTGGATTCAATTACATTATTTTGCGACCTCAACTTCCCCAAAGCCATCTACAAGGCACAGGTCGAGGCTATGATGGAATACTCTCCCATTGCCTGAATGAATGCAGCTCCACAACACTCGAGCTTGACACCATCCAGGACAAAACAGCCCACTTGATTGGAACCTCATCCATCGCCTGAAACATTCACTCCCTCCATCATCGACACACAGTGACAGCAATATGGATCATAAACAAGATGCTCTGCAGCAACTCATCAGGCCTCCTTCAACAGCACCTTCCAGGTTCATGACCTCTACCATCTAGAAGGACGAGGGTAGCAGATGCCTAGGAACACCATCACTTGCAGGTTCCCATACAAGCCATACACTGTACAGACTTGGAATTATATTAACGTTTCTTCACTGTCGCACTGGATCAAAAACCTGGAACTCCCTCACTAACAGAACTGTAGGGATACCTGCAACAAATGGGCTGCAGTGGTTCATGAAAGAGGCTCACCTCCACTTACTCAAGACAATTATGGATGGGCAACAAATGCTGACCTTACCAGTGACACTCACTCACACCCTATTAAAAATAATAATTGAATGGTGATGCAGGCTCGATGCATCATATGGTCTACTCATGGTCCTATTTCTAGGGTTCTTGTATTTACTTCTATCAGGTCACTGCTCAATCCCAGCCTGTTCGATCTTTGCTGACTGGTATAATCTCCTAAAATCTGGTATCAGCTGTAAGTCAATTTTTGTGCTATCCGCAGAGCAATATTGACCTGAATTTTATAATATGAAGATCAGCGGCACGATCCAACTGCCATACTGTGCCGAAAAGCAGTTCACTGCGGTACAGCGTGGCCGTTAAAAGCCAGGAGACCCCGCTCCCTGGCTCGTCACGCCTCGCGAGATCCAACACGAGACGTTGCAATGTGAATCTCGCCCACAATGGGTGGGGTCACTTTATGGCAAATCTGCATATTAGAGTGAGGCAGTAAGCCTTACTCTAATGTGCAGATTCCCAAGGTACCTGAGGCTTTGAGATTCAGGCCCTTCGTCTCAGATACCTCGGGCGAGCGCGGATCAGCACTGGTCCCCACAAATGGGGATCAGACAGAACAGCACTTGTGGGGGTTTCCAAGGGTTCAGGAGGCCTGCAGCTTTGGTGGTGCCCTGGTACTGCTGGTGCCACCTGGGTACCCTGCCAGTTCCAGCCTGGCACGTTGGTGCAACCTGGGTGCCAGCCTGGCACTGCCAGCAAGCATGGGCATTGCCAGGGTGCCAGGTTGGCACTGCCAAGTTTCGGGGGCCTCAGAGATTGCTACAATAGAGAGTTCTGGCAAGCGGAGCTCCCCATTGTACAAAACGAGGCTGTGTCTGGCGGGGGAGGCCATTTGGCCCTTTGAGCCTGCTCCGCCATTCATTATGATTGTGGCAGATCATCAAGTTCAATATCCTGATCCCACCTACCCCCCCCCCCCATAACTCTTGATCCCACAGCCCCAAGAGCTATGTCCAATTCCTTCTTGAAATTACACAATGTTTTCGCCTCAACTACTTTTTGTGGGAATGAATTCCACAGATTCACCACTCTCTGGATGAAGACATTTCTCCTTACCTCAGTCCTAAAAGGTTTACCCCTTATCCTTAAATAATGACCCCGACCTAGTTCTGGACTTCCCCACCATCAGGAACATTTTCTGAACTACCCTATCTAATCCTGTTAGAATTTTATAACTTTCTAAGAGATCCCCCTCTCACTCTTCTAAACTCCAATGAATATAATCCTAACCGACTTAGTCTCTCATATGACAGTCCTGCCATCCCAGGAATCAGTCTTCGCTTCACTCCCACCATAGCAAGAACACCCTTCCTCAGATAAGGACACCAAAACTGCACAAATACTCCAGGTGTGGCCTCATCAATGCCCTTTCCAATTGTAGTAAAACATCCCTATTTCTTTACTCAAATCTTCTCGTTATGAAGGCTAACAAACCATTTACCTTCCTTACTACCTGCTGGTACTGCACACTTAGTTTCAGTGACTGATGCACAAGGATACCAGGGTCTCGCAGTGTATCCACCTCTCTCAATTTACATCCATTCAAATAATAATCTGCCTTCCTATTTTTTCTACCAAGGTGTTTAATTTCACATTTATCCACATTATACTGCCTCTGCCATGCATATGCCCACTCCCTCAGCCTGTTCAAATCCTGCTGAAGGATCTCTGCATCCTACTGACAGTTCACCCTCCCACCCGACTTCGCGTCATCTGCAAATTTAGAAATACTACATTTAGTTCCCTTGTCCAAGACATTAATATATAACGTGAACAGTTGGGGTCCAGCACAGATCCCTGTTGTACCCCACTAATCACTGCCTGCCAATCCGAGAAAGATCAATTTATTCCAACTTTCTATCCATACTGCTCGCAAAATGTTGAAATAACTAAGATGCTTCTCTTGCCCTCTTAAGATAAATTTGAAACATAGATGCTCAATTCTTATGTGACAAAACACCATCACTGAATGGCTGCTTAGCTTAGCACATCTACATCTTCAAAAATGGCATAAAGTCAGTTGTAAAATTATTGGAACAACGGGTGATTAACATTCCATTCCACGGTGGGTGAACGGGGATTGGGAGGAGTGGGAATAAAGAGGAGCACGTAAGGTTAAAAACATAAAATCGTGGCGAGTTCTGATGACAAAATGTGAGAAAAGTCGCACAAAAGGTGGCTCCTGCCAAGGTCCTTGCTTTTCAAATCCTTTTGCCCATTTTTTGGGGGGATTTCTGCATTTAAACCTATCTGGCCAAATTTGGTTAGTCAATGGAGCTATATCAAAAATTTCATAGATAAAGCTCACTGGAAAGAAACCCTAGGCTGGTAGTCCAGTGAGGGAATCTGAGGGAGATAAGATGGCGGCCGCACCCATCACGGTGGACACACTGGATGTGGTGATGGCACAGGAGCTAGAGTTCAGGAAGCAGATGGACAGTTTGATTGTCAAGGAAAGGAGTTGAAGGAGTCTTTCAAGGCCACCACTGAGAAGGCATTGGGCCAGATCTGGGATTGGTGGGTAAGACGTCGAAGGCAGTGAAGGAGCAAGGTGAGACACTGAAGGGTGTGGAGAGATACTGCTCGTGGCAGAGAACAAGGGTCTGAAGGCAAAGTTGAGGACTTGGAAAACAGGTCGAGGTGACTGAACCTCAGGATGGCAGATGGGGGTTGTAAAAAAGGTGCTTGATATGGAACTTGGTGGGGGGGTGGTGGTGAAGAGGAGCACAATAAGGACGTTGGGATTTGGGCAATTGGGTAGGGAGGATGGGCCAGGGGTATTACGTTTCTGCTTTCTGTTGCCCTTTTGGGCAGGGACCCTTGGTGGGAGAAACCTCACTAGTAATAATGAGTGAGCCACTGAATGGGAGCTGAGAGGGGGAGAGGCTGGTTTAGCACAGTTGGCTAAATAGCTGGCTTGCAATGCAGAACAATGCCAGCGGCGCGGGTTCATTCCCGTATCGGCCTCCCCGAATAGGCGCTAGAATGTGGTGACTAGGAGCTTTTCACAGTAACTTCATTGAAGCCTACTTGTGACAATAAATGATTATTATTATTATTGGGCCAGTTTTGGTAAGAGGAAAGGGTTAGCTGAGGTGGAAAGTAGTCTGCAAGCTTGGGTGGAGGAAGGAGAAGGTATTCAGTGAGGGAAGGTGGGACAGAGAGCTAACAGTGACCAGTGGATTTTCTTTGTCTCAACCTTGGGTGGGGCTGGTAGCCATCCAAGGTAGGCTTGGGACCGAGGAATTTGTAATGAAAGGAAGATTCATCACTGTGGTAATGGCTGACTCAATGGTGTTGGGGAGAGGGAGGGGGGGGGGGGGGGAGTAGGAGACCCCTGACAAGGTGAGGTGACTTAATTGTGGCATAGAAGATGATCAGAGGATTAGATAGGATGGACAGTGAGAGCCTTTTTCCTTGGATGGTGATGTCTAGCATGAGGGGACATAGCTTTAAATTGAGGGGAGATAGATATAGGACAGATGTCAGAGGTAGGTTCTTTACTCAGAGAGTAGTAAGGGCGTGGAATGCCCTGCCTGCAACAGTAGTGGACTCGCCAACACTAAACGCATTCAAATGGTCATTGGATAGGCATATGGACGCTAAGGGAATAGTGTAGATGGGCTTTAGAGGGGTTTCACAGGTCGGCGCAACATCGAGGGCCAAAGGGCCTGTACTGCGCTGTAATGTTCTATGCTAGTCACCTGGAACATACAGAGGGGTAGGGGGTTGTGAAAAGGGTGAGCGTTTTCTCTCATTTGAAGAGTTGGATGACTAATGTGGTGTTTTTACAGGAGACCCATTTGTGGGTGCAGGACCAGACCAGTCTTTGGAAGGTCTGAGTGAGTCAGTTTTTTTCCACTCATGCTTTGACAGTAGAGCCCAGATTTTACTCAATAAGAGGGTCCACTGACAGGTGGGGAAGTCTTGGCTGACCAGTGGGGCCGGTACATGATGGTTGCAGGTACACGGGACTGAAAGTCGTTGATGTTAGTAAACGTGTACGCCTCAAATTGGGATGATTTAACGTTTATAAGGCAGCTGTTGGCCGCAATACCGGATATAGACACTCACCAACTATTTTGGGGGCAAAGATTTAAACTGTGTGTTAGACCCGAGGCTGGATCGCTCTAAGCCAAAGTCGTTGTCGCCTTCCGGGATGGTGAAGGTACTTTCTGTGTTCATGGAGGAGACAGGGTGCTGACCTGTGGCGGTTTATGCACCGGAAAGGAGTTCTCGTTTGTCCCCCCAGTGCACAAGGTGTAGATTACTTCTTCCCTCTTTGGGGTGAAGAAGGTGGAATATCTGGCTGTGATTACATCTCATAGAATTTACAGTGCAGGAGGCCATTCGGCCCATCGAGTCCGCACCGGGTCTTGGAAAGAGCACCCTACCCAAGGTCAGTTTGGGAGCAGCGGCGATGGCCTCTTCCATTTGTTCCTGCAAGGTACTCGTCAAACCTGGTTGTTGTCTACACTTTTAAAAATATGGAGGCAACTGTCAACATTTCAAACTGGGGTTAGTGTCAAGGCTGGCACTTTTTTTTTTTTAAATTTAGATTACCCAATTATTTTTTCCAATTAAGGGGCAATTTAGCGTGGCCAATCCACCTACCCTGCACATTTTTTTGGGTTGTGGGGGCTAAACCCACGCAGACACGGGGAGAATGTGCAAACTCCACACGGACAGTGACCCAGAGCCGGGATCGATCCTGGGACCTCAGCGCCGTGAGGCGGTTGTGCTAACCACTAGGCCACCGTGCTGCCCAGGCTGGCACTTTTTTGTGTTAACCGCCTGTTCAAGCTGGCAAAGTTGGATGCTACGTTTGGGATGTGGAAGTGGCTGAAGAGAGTGTGAGATCGATTCTTGGAGGGCAGTTGGCTAGCATGGAAGAATTGAAAGGGAAATTTGGGCTTTCGGGCTGGAAATCGTTTAGGTACCTTCAGATACAAAATTTTGTTAGATGGATGTTCCTGACATTCTCGATGGCGCCGCCATCTTCCTTGCTGGAGAGGATCCTTTCCTGTTCAGGTTTGGAGGAGGGAAGCACGTCCGGCATATATGGACGGATTTTGTGAAAGGATTCGGTCTCGGTGGAGGGGATTAAGGCCAAATGAGAGGAGCAGCTGGAGCCTATATTTAAGGAATATTAAGGAAGAGGTGTAGAGTGAGGCACGTCACCATATGCGAGGTTGAGCCTGATCCAGCTCAAAGTAGTGTTAAGTCACACCTTAGTAAAGGCAGAATGAGTTACTTATTTGCAGGGGTTGAGGAAAAGTGTGAGTGCTGTTCGAGGGGACCTGCTAATCATACACACATGTTCTGGACCTGTCCCAAACTTGTGGGCTTTTGGGACTCCTTTGTTTTAGCACCATGTCGGTGATACTGAACATTGAGCTGGAGCCGTGTCCTTTAGCAGCTATATTTGGGGTTTTGGATGTGCCGGAGTTGCCGAGGCAGATGTCCTTGCCTTTGCCTCGTTGGTTGCTCGGAGGCGAGTCCAGTTGAGTTGCCTCGGCGTTAGGCGACCTAAGAGTTATTGCACCTTGAGAAAGTCAAATACACAGTGAGGGAGTCAATTGAAGGGTTCTACTGGAGATGGCAATTGTCACTGTTAGTTGCTGGGGTTCGAGGGAGTACTTGGGGGGGGGGGGGGGTACTCCTTTTGAGAGGTCGTGTTGCGGAGATTAGTTTATTGTTCTTTTTAGTTTACAGTTACTGTTGTTATTTGTATTTTTGTATAAAATTTCAAAAGTTTATTAAAAATATTTTAAAACTGTAAAATGTTCTCATTTTCTGTCACGTATGTACTTACTGTCATTTTTCATGGCAGTGGGTTGCATGGTGCCACTTATTGAAAGGTGGAATGTTGCATTACAATATTTAAGTCAGACTCAGTGCAGTTGGAAACCAGATTTAAATTCAACCAGGTAGCCAACTTGACCTCCCAAAGTTCAGTCAACTTGGCAGCTGGCTACAGGTGAATCAAGTTCAGTAGGAGTGCTTTGCCCCTGCCCCATAAGGAAATATTTCGCCAATTTACTCTCACATTTGGTCAAACACCTCTTACCCAACACTGACCAAAGCCTCGTGTCTGCAAATTACTGATACCCAGTCCCCACTCCAACCCCTACTTTTTCTCTTCCTCCTTGCTATCTCTGATTCGCCCCAACAAGCCGTTTTTCCAAATTGAGACTGTTGGACAGCAAATAGAATTAAAAATGATAATAAAGTCTTGCCTTTAAATTAAACCAGACTCCTTTGTCCCTGGAATCCCTCCTGCTACTACCCTACCACTGTTCCCTATAAATGTCAGGACTAAGGTTTCATTACAAATTGCAGTCCAACATAATGTAACACAGGATCAAAGCACATGGAATGCACAGAAGTTCCAGCAGTGATCCTTTATTCCACCCGCATCAAACCAATAAGTTACGTCCATGAAAATCTTAAGTTAAAGACATTTTTTTTGGTTTACAATGAACAACTGTGGCCTAATGATTCACACAAGAAAACGATCAAGAGCTCAACTCCTGGTATTGAATCATCTGTGTAAGAGAGCTTGTTGTAGAAAAGTGGGGGAACAGTGTTGTAGAACTGTGCATCCAGCAGAGCAAAGGTTAGTTATCACAGAACAGGGTTGCAAGCTCATATGGCACTCCTATTGTTAATTCCTCCCGACCACTTGAGCCAGATTAATATGCCATCAAGACCACAAAGAGTATTTTCCTCACCTTGGGGCTTCTCAGTCTCGAGGGTAGCTGGTGACTGTGCTGTCCAAACGATCCTCCTCAGTTTCCTGTAGGTGTATGCTTGAACCAATTCTCCTTACTGGTTCTCCAGACACTAACCGTGACCTCTGACTGCTCTATTTGTGCTCTTGCTCCTATCATAGTGCAGCTCAGTACTTGAAAACTTCTACTTCTTCACTTGCAGCTGCACTCTCTCTTCTTGGCTTCTTCCTTCCCCCCCTACCCACTTCAGCCTGAACTCAGGGCTCCTGGCATCTACCTCCTGAAGCTGCTGCTCTCCCCCATTGCCACCTGCTGGTAAAGGCCTGGATCACATCAGCCGCAAGGAATGCCCCACAGAAGGCACGGTCTCTTATCCAGCCCTGAGCTGAAGTCGTGCAGGGATTCAGCACTACTATTCTGCTACTTTGAATTTACTGCCACAGTGTGCAAGCAGACATGTCTATGGACCGACATAGACATCCGGTAGGTTAGGAGTCAAAACAAATAGCTTGATCATTTAAACTGCCAGGAAGCAGGAGTAGTTTTTAAAATGATCTATGCTTGTGTTCGATGTTATAAATAAGGCATAGATTTAAGTGCGTTTAACGAAGCGTTTCGGTGTAAGAAAGGGTAAAACTCTAGTTAGATTCATGTCAAACAAAGGTGTTTGCCTGTATGGGGGTTTGTGGTTTCATTTTTAAAGTCTCTCTCTATTGTGCTTAGAGTGCTTACGGTGTAAAAGGAATCTTAAGGTTGGGGTCCTTATTCCAGTATTTGGAGCAATAGCATTTGGTTCGAGACTGAATACCTGAGAGATTGTGTAAAAGTTTGAAAACTTGTGGCTATTCAAGACAAAAAGAATACTAGAGGTTGGTGGGGGAGATGGTGAGGGTGGACAGGAGATATGCGGAGGCTTCGGAGGAGGGACTGTTGGGCGAGCGACGTAACCTGCAGGCTAAGTTCGACTTGCTGACCACCGGAAAGGCGGAAGCTCAGTGGAGGAAGGCACAGGGAGCGGTGTACGAATATGGGGAGAAGGAGAGTAGGATGCTGGCGCATCAGCTACGTAAGCGAGACGCGGCCAGGGAGATTGGTGGAGTGACGGATAGGGGAGGTAATGTGGTGCGAAGGGGGGTGGACATTAATGGGGTCTTCAGGGACTTTTATGAGGAATTGTACCGGTCTGAGCCCCCGGTGGAGGGGGGGTGGAATGGGGCGCTTTTTGGACAGGCTGAGATTCCTGAGGGTGGAGGAGGGACAGGTGGAGGGGCTGGGGGCGCTGATTGAGCTGGAGGAGCTGGTCAAAGGGATAGGCAGCATGCAGTCGGGGAAGGCGCCGGGGCCGATGGGTTGCGGTCGAATTTTACAAAATGTATGCAGACCTGTTGGGCCCCCTGTTGGTTAAGACCTTTAACGAGGCAAGGGAGGGGGGGGGGGGGGGGCTTTGCCCTCGACTATGTCACGGGCGCTGATTTCCTTGATCCTTAAACGGGACAAGGACCCCCTACAGTGTGGATCATATAGGCCGATCTCGTTGTTAAATGTGCATGCCAAGCTGTTGGCGAAGATCTTGGCCACAAGGATAGAGGACTGTGTGCCGGGGGTCATTCATGAGGACCAGACAGGGTTTTGTGAAGGGAAGGCAGCTGAACACCAATATACATAGGCTTCTGAATGTTATAATGATGCCGGTGGTAGAAGGGGAGGCGGAGATAGTGGTAGCATTAGACGCGGAGAAGGCCTTTGATAGGGTTGAGTGTGGGTACTTGTGGGAGGTGCTGGAAAGGTTTGGGTTCGGGGAGGGGTTTGTCAGTTGGGTGAGGCTGTTATATGAGGCTCCGATGGCGAGCGTAGCCACGAATAGGAGGAGATCGGAGTACTTTCGGTTGTACCGGGGACGAGGCAGGGGTGTCCCCTGTCCCCTTTGCGTTGGCAATCGAGCCCCTGGCCATGACGTTGAGGGAGTCGAGGAATTGGAGGGGTCTGGTGCGGGGTGGGTAGGAGCACAGAGTGTCATTATATGCAGATGTCTTGTTGCTTTATGTGGTGGACCCAGTGGGGGGAATGCCGGAGGTGATGCAGATCCTTAGGGAATTTGGGGGCTTTTCTGGGTACAAGCTCAACCTGGGTAAGAGTGAGCTGTCCGTCGTGCACCCGGGGGATCAAGAGGAGGGGATTGGTAGGCTTCCGCTGAAAAGGGCAGGGAGGAGCTTTCGGTACCTGGGAGTCCAGGTGGCTAGGAGCTGGGGGGCCCTTCACAAGCTTAACCTCACTAGGCTGATGGAGCAAATGGAGGAGGAGTTCAAGAGATGGAACATGTTGCCTCTGTCGCTGGCAGGCAGGCTGCAGTCTGTCAAGATGGCGGTGCTCCCAAGGTTTGTGTTCCTGTTCCAGTGCCTCCCCATCCTTATCCCGAAGGCCTTTTTTAGGAGGGTCAACAGGAGTATTACGGGATTTGTATGGGCGCATGAGACTCCGAGGGTGAGAAGGGTGTTTTTGGAGTGGGGCAGGGATAGGGGGGGGCTGGCGTTGCCCAACCTTTGTGGGTACTATTGGGCTGTCAACGCAGCGATGGTGCGTAAGTGGGTAATGGACGGGGCAGGGGCAGCATGGAAGAGGATGGAGATGGCGTCCTGCGTGGACACGAGCCTGGAGGCGCTGGTAACGGCGCCGTTGCCGCTCCCTCCAACGAGGTATACCACGAGCCTGGTGGTGGCGGCTATCCTCAAAATTTGGGGGCAATGGAGACGGCATAGGGGGAGAGGTGGGGGGCTCGATGGAGTCCCCGATACGGGGGAACCACCGGTTTGTTCCAGGGAGCATCGATGGCGGGTTTCTGGGCTGGCACATGGTAGGTATTAGGAGGTTGAGGGACCTGTTTGTGGATGGGAGGTTTGCGAGCCTGGGTGAGTTGAAGGGGAAGTTTGGGCTCCCCCCAGGGAACATGTTTAGGTACATGCAGGTTAGGGCGTTTGCCAGGTGGCAGGTGGAGGGGTTCCCTCTGCTGCCCCCACGTGGGGTACGGGACAGGGTACTCTCGGGGGTGTGGGTTGGAGGGGGGAGGATTTTGGACGTGTACCACGTCATGTAGGAGGTGGATGATGCCTCGGTGGAGCAGCTGAAGGGTAAATGGGAAGAGGAGCTGGGTGAGGAGATTGAGGGGGGGGGGGGGGGGAACGTTGGCGGATGCCCTGGAAAGAGTGAATTCCTCCTCTCCGGTGCGAGGCTTAGCCTCATACAGATCAAGGTGCTGCACAGGGACGTGCACATGACTGGGGCGAGGACGAGTAGGTTTTTCGGGGGCGAAGACAGGTGTGCTAGGTGCCCGGGGAGCCCAGCGAACCAAGCCCATAAGTTCTGGGCATGCCCAGCGCTGGGGGAGTTTTGGAAGGGGGTAGCAAGGACGGTGTCGAGGGTGGTAGGATCCAGGGTCAAGCCAGGCTGGGGACTCGCAATTTTTGGGGTTGCAGTGGAGCCGGGAGTGCAGGAGGCGAAAGAGGTCGGTGTTCCGGCCTTTGCGTCCCTAGTAGCCCGGCGGAGGATCTTGCTTCAATGGAAGGATGCGAGGTCCCCAAGCGTGGAGGCCTGGATCAATGATATGGCGGGGTTCATCAAATTGGAGAAGGTGAAATTTTCCCTTAGGGAATCAGTACAGGGGTTCTTTAGGCCGTGGCAGCCTTTCCTGGACTTCCTGGCAGAACGGTAGGAAAATCGGCCGGCAGCAGCGGCAACCGGGGGGGGGGGTTTGTTTCGGGGGAAGGGAGAAATGTGTATATGTGTTTTTTGAATATGCCGAGTGTTTATTTATTGCTTCTTTTTGTAGTTACTTGGGGGGGGGGGGGGGGGGTTTGGTTTTGGGGGTTAGTGTGTTTTTCTTTTTGTTGTTGTTAATACTGTTTTCTTGTTGTTATTTTCTGTTTCTGATATATTTTTGAAAATCTCAATAAAATTTTTTATTTTTTAAAAAAAAGACAAAATAATACCGAAAGGAGAGTTAAAGGTGGGATCCTGCTGAAAACAGCTGAGATAAAGCATCATTTGTAAGAAGATTCTAAAGCATGTCTCTTGAGAGTGGAGTTTGGAAACCCTCGTGTGACAATCGTCTGGGGAGAATTGGAGGAGAAATCCACAGACGTTCGATTGGGTGATATCTACCATTTGGTTTCAGAGTGGGGTGTTGTCGGACCAATTAACCTGTTGGGTTACAGGGACTGTGTTTACTGAGTGTCATGATATGCACTCATGCACATAATGAGATACAGACAGGCAGTGACAGACACCCAGTACAGCCAATCAACGCACAGGACAGAACACAACCAATCACCAGGCAGAACACTAGAGGGTGGTCTTCCACTATAAAACAGACGAGGCATCAACACTCTGCCACTTTCCATTGGTGACAACTTTAGTGATAGTCAGGGTGTATATATCAGTTAGCACCTTCTACACGTGGCTCAGAGCTAGTCTGGTCTAGTTAGTTATAACAAGCACACTTAGATTAGTAGAGTGTGAAACCGACAACGAACTGTGTGCACTGCTTAACAAGTTCAATAAAACGTATTGAACTAACATCACAGTTTGGAGTCTACTTTCAAGTACAACTGCATCCAATTTCAGTCCGTGTTACCCCAGGGTGAATAACACGACACTGAGAATATTATAACATAAAATAGATTTTGTAACCTGTGTTATCCTTAAAATCTGTGTACATTTGTGAAGACAAGTGAGAGTGAGGAGTATTGTATTATAGACAAACAATTCATGTTTAATACATGTTTTTCTTCTTGTTGTTAAAAACTAATTGGCAGTCGTGTGACTGTTCATCCACGTTTTCTAAAAAAGTAAAGGTTACAATGTTTTGAGCAAATGGGACCTTCCCGTCCAGTAGTGATGTGAACTGGGATCTTAACAAAACATATTAACACCTGGAAGCCACTGCTGTTGGATGAATGACTATGGACACAGACTGATGATATTTGATGGTAGAGAAGGCAGTGGCACAGTGTATTGTTACTGAACTGGTAATCTAGAGACCTATGGTAATGTTATGGGTTTGAATCTCACCTTGTCAGATCATGAAATTTGAATTCAATACAATTCTGGAATTAAAAGTCTAATGATCGCCATGTTGATTGTCATAAAAACACATCTGGTTCACGAATATTGTTTAGGAAAGGAAATCTACCGTCTTTACTTGGTCTGGCTTACATGCTATGTCGTTGACTCTTAAAATGCTATCCGAGCAGTTCAAGGGTAATCAGAAGTGTGCAATGAACGCTGGCACAGCCAGCGATGGTCACATCCCATGAATAAATAAAAATAATAGGGCAGCACGGCAACACAAGTGGATAGCACTGTGGCTTCACAGCACCAGGTTCGATTCCCCACTGGGTCACTGTGTGTGCGGAGTCTTCACATTCTCCCCGTGTCTGCGTGGTGCTCCGGTTTCCTCCCACAGTCCAAAGACGTGCAGGTTAGGTGGATTGGCCATGATAAATTGCCCTTAGTGACCAAAAAGGTTAGGAGGGGTTACTGGGTTACGGGGACAGGGTGGAAATGAGGGCTTAAGTAGGTCGGTACAGACTCGATGGGCCCGAATGGCCTTCTTCTGCACGGTATGTTCTATGCTCAATATGATATTGACCCAAATCTTCTGGTCTCTGGACTGAATATATATATATATATGCACGTTGGGACCCGGTAGAAGTCCTGAGCACTAGCCTACTGAAGAATTGTCCGGGTACTTTCAGTTTCTGATGGGCAGCTCCCCACTACCTTGTGCAGAAGTCTCTGACTCCAAGTTAGAGTTAGCGACGTTGGACAAATCATGTGACTTACCTGATTTGCTTGACTAGTGTTTTCTGATCTAACATTTACTGGTCAACTCCAGAACTGACACCTCAATCCTTCACACAGACCCCTCCCCCCACGTAACTTCAACAACCCTGCTGAGCCCTCAACTATCACCTAATCCACTAACCACCTCTCCCACAATATCCATTCACTAATTCACCACTTGTCTATTCACTAACACTCAAACTGGATATTTAATCTTACCATCTGGCAGCTGAGGCCATGCCCTGCCTCCTTCCCAGCTCTACTCCACTTTGACAGAGTTCTCTAAGGGATACTGTGCTCTGCATTTCTGATAAAGCTGGGTTTGGAAGGCCCAACAATAAATAAGGGGCAGTATCGAGTTGAGGGAAGGGTTTTAGTGGAATTGCAATCTGACAATGATGTCGCACCTCAGGACATCCAGCCCTATGAAACCTCACAGAACACAGTCTTCCTGCACTGTGTAGGAGGTTAAAAAATCAGCCATACTGTAATTTAAAAAAAATATATTTCATGGAATGTGAAAGTCATTGGCTGGGCCAACATTTATTGCCCATTCCTAATTGCCCTTGAGGGGGCATTTAAGAGTCAACCACTGTGTTGTGGATCTGGAGTCACATGGAGGCTAGACCGGGTAAGGAGAACAGATTTCTTCCCTAAAGGACATTAAGTGAACCAGATGGATTTTTTCAACAATTAACAACCGTTTTGTGGTCATCATTAGATTTCTTTTAAATCCAGATTATTATACAATTCAAATTTCGCCATCTGCTATAGTGGGATTCGAACCTGGATCTCCAGAGCATTACCCGGTGTCTCTGGAATACTGGTCTAGTGAAAATATCACTACGCTCCTGAACGTGTGTATTCCTGAAGCTTAGAAAAGCTGTTGAATAATGGATAAGAGCATCAGAAATAGGAACAGGAGTAGGTCGTTCGGCCCCTCGAGCCTACTCCTCCATTCAATCCTCATGTCCACTTTCCTGCCCTTTCCCCATAACCCTCAATTCATTTACTGATCAAGAATCTCTGTGGCAAGGAGTTCCAAAGACTCTCAACCCTCAGAAATTCCTCCTCATCTCAGTTTTAAATTGTCACCCCTTTATTCTAAGAGCACGAGAATTAAGAGTAGATTGTATTGTATGTATTTAATATACTGGTATGTACATTACCAAAAAGTAAAGACAATTTTAACATATACAACTGTATAACTGAATGCAAGCAAACAATTCCAAGGAATCGTTTTATATGAACAGCTGCCGTGATGCAGTCTTCAGTTCTGGCCATTAGCGGCAGGATTTTCTCTTCCATACTTTCTACTTTGCTTTTCTCCTTGCACTTTAATTTAAACTCTTTTTCTACTTTAAACTTACAAATGAGATCACTTCCAAGTCTGATGATGCTGCTTCCCATTTGCTGTCCACTGCTTCTATAGGCTTTACTTGGAGCTGCAGTCTTTGATTTCCTGTCCCACCCATTATTTTCAGCATTCTGCTGAACTTGTATGATTGCTTGTAGCCTTCTTTTTCTCCTTTTCATGCTCTCTGCTCTCCCTCCCACCGAACAAATTTCTCCACTTCGTGTCAACATGCAATTGTCTCATGCGAGATGCAATTTGGCAGTAAGGTTTGACCACCTCTCTCATGGGAGAGCTCGAGTCTCGCAATTTCTTTAGGGAATATGTTTCCCATTTGTAAAATACTGCTTTCAGGTAGGAGACTTTTCAGCAAACATGTGTTTAACTTCTGGAAGAATTTTAAATGAAAGAGGGAACAGATTAAATTATACTGCCAAAAAGAAATTTGACTGCTGGCAGTAGGTGCTCTGCTCATTCTTATTGGGAACTAAAGAGTAGGGATGATGGGAGAAGGCATCAATCATCGAGTCTGCACCCAGTGAGTAACAATAATTTGTGCAGTTACCTACCAAGGACATGTTCAGTTTAGCCCAACACAGCGATAATATTACATATGCAAATGTTCAAATATCCTCTGAAGTGCAAGTGTTTCAGATTTTGATGCTGGACTAACCTCATTGTATAATGCATCAGGGTACAGGCTAAGTTCATCCCTCTCACTGCCTTACTTGCTCCCTTCCACTCACTGTCCCTTTCACCACATTGCTTGCTCCCAAGCGAGGCGGCGTGTGTAAACAGCGAGGGAGTTGGGAGAGGGAAGCAGGGAGCCAAAGGGAAGGTGCATCAGAAAGCGGGAGGGAGTGAGGGGGTCAGGGGAGGCAGTGAGCGGGAGGGAGTGAGGGATTGGGAGAGGTCCAAGTGGGAAAGAGTGAGTCGGTTGGGAGGGAGAAATGGGGGAAGGAGTGCTACTATGATCCCAGACCAGATCCAAACGGTGGCTAGGCTACTGGACTGAAACCCCAATACTTTAGTTTATTTTGTAACTGTGCGGAAAGAAGGATTCGCTCCAAGAATGATTGCATGAAGAAATAGGGATTTGGTATTTTTTTATATATCAATTTAGAGTACCCAATTATATTTTTCCAATTAAGAAGCAATTTAGTGTGGCCAATCCACCTAACCTGCACATCTTTGGGTTGTGGGAGTGAAACCCACGCAAACACGGGGAGAATGTGCAAATGAAGGAGTTCTCTTTTTTTCTCCCACGTTCATAAAGTTTATTCCCGCATAGACTTCTTTGTCTTGAGCAGGGCGTTAATCCCAAAGGTGGCGGGGACAGAATACTCAGCAATCACAGTCTTGGACCATGCCCCACACTGGGTGGACCTGCGGCTTAGTGAGGAGAGAGGGCAGCGCCCACTCTGGAAACTGAATGTGGGGCTGCTGGCGGACGAAGATTTGCGGGCGGATTAGCAGGAACATCCAGGATTACCTGGAAACAAACGATACGGGTGAGGTAGCAGCGGCAACGGTCTGGGAGACTCTGAAGGCAGTTGTCCGAGGGGAACTCATCTCAATTCGATCCCAGAGGGAAAAGAGAGAAAGAGCCGAGAGGGAGAGACTGGTGGAGGAGATACTCGAGTGGACAGGAGATACTCGGAGGCCCCCGAGGCAGGGCTACTGAGGGAGCGGGAGAGTCTGCAGGCGGAATTTGAACTGCTAACCACAGGGAAAGTGGTAGCACAGCTGAGGAAGGCAAGGGGGCAGTCTATGAGTACGGGGAGAATGCTGGCACACCAACTGCGAAAGAGGGAGACGGCCAGGGAAATCGGGGGGAGTAAAGAATAAGGAGGGTAACATAGTATTGGATCCAGGGGGGTGAACGGAGTCTTTAAGGAATTCTATAGTAAACTATACGAGTCCGAGGCCCCGACGGGAGCGGAATGGATGAGGCAATTTTTGGACCAGTTGAGGTTTCCAAAGGTGGAAGAGGACCTGGTGGAGGGCCTGGGGGCCCCGATTGAATTGGAGGAGATTGCCAAGGGTATAGAGGGCATGCAATTGGGCAAAGCCCCGGGGCTGGACGGTTACCAGGTAGAATTCTATAAGAAATATTCGGAAAAATTGAGCCCACTCCTGATGAGGACCTTCAATGAGTCTAGAGAAAAAGTAACCCTCCCCCCAACAATGTCACAGGCTTTGATCTCACTCATTCTTAAACGAGGGAAGGACCCAGTACATTGCGGGTCATACAGGCCGATTTCGCTCTTAAACGTGGATGCCAAATTACTAGCTAAGATTCTGGCCACAGGAATTGAGGATTGCGTCCCAGGGGTGATAGAGGAAAACCAGACTGGGTTTGTTAAAGGCAGACAACTCAATACCAATGTCCGGAGACTTTTGAATATTATTAAGATGCCCTCAGAGGGAGGGGAGGCAGAGGTGGTAACAGCAATGGACGCAGAGAAAGCCTTTGACCGGGTGGAGTGGGAGTACCTCTGGGAAATGCTGGGGAGGTTTGAGTTTGGCGAGGGCTTTATTGGCTGTGTGAAATTGCTGTACCAGGCACCTGTCGCAAGTGTATGTCCAAACCGGCTGAGGTCGGGGTACTTCGAGCTTCACAAGGGAACGAGTCAGGGGTGTCCCCTCTCCCCGTTACTATTTGCCCTAGCTATAGAACCACTAGCTATGGCGCTGACAGCCTCGAGGAACTGGCGGGGAATGGTTCTTTGGGGGTGGGTGGGAACATTGGGCCTCGCTATACACAGATGATTTGCTCCTGTAAATTTCGGACCCTGTGGAGGGGATGGGGGAGGTTCTGCGGATCCTGAGGGATTTTGGTAGTTTTTCAGGGTACAAACTAAACATGTGAAAGAGCGAGTTGTTTGTGATCCAGGCCAAGGGGCAGGAGGAGGGACTGAAAGAGCTGCCGCTCAGGATGGTAGAGAAAAGTTTTCGTTACCTGGGTATACAGGTGGCCAGGAAATGGGATGCCCTGCACAGGCTCAACCTGACCCACTTGGTGGAGCAAATGGAAGGGGACTTTAAAAGGTGGTACATGCTCCCGCTGCCACTGGCAGAGAGGGTGCAGACCGTGAAAATGACTGTCCTCCCGAGATTTTTGTTTGTCTTTCAGTGCCTCCCCATCTTCATCCCGGAGGCCTTTTTTAACCGGCTGAGTAGGATCATTACGGGCTTTGTGTGGGTGAATAAGACCCTGCGAGTAAGGAGATCGCTATTGGAGCGCAGTCCGGGGGGGGGGGGGGCGTTGGCACTGCTAAACTTTCACAAACAACTACTGGACGGCCAATATAGCTATGGTTAGGAACTGGATGATGGCGGCGTGGGAACAGCTGGAGAGAGCGTCGGTCTGGACCCCGATATGCAACAATCACAGGTTTGTCCCGGGTAGGATGGATGGTGGGTTCCAGAGCTGGCAGAGGGCAGGCATCAGAAGGATGGGAGATCTGTTCATAGACGGAAGCTTTCCCAGTTTGAAGGTGCTAGAGGACAAATTTTATCTGCCGCCAGGAAACGCCTTTAAATATCTGCAAGTACGAGCCTTCCTGAAAAAACAGGTAGTGGCCTTTCCGATGCTGCCGCCACTGAGGATACAGGACAGGGTGGTCTCGGGCACCTGGGTGGGGGAGGGGGTCGGATATCTACCAGGAACTACAGGAGGCAGAGGAAACCCCGGTGGAGGAGCTCAAGGGCAAGTGGGAGGAGGAATTAGGTGAGGAGTTGGAAGCGGGTCTGTGGGCAGAGGTCCTGGGCAGGGTTAATTCCTCATCATCATGTGCCAGGCTCAGTCTAATTCAATTTAAGGTGCTCCACCGGGCACACATGACGGCAGCGAGAATGAGCAAGTTTTTAGGGGTAGAAGACAGGTGTACGAGGTGCAAGGGCAGCTCTGCAAACCATGTCCACATGTTTTGAGCATGCCCAGAGCTTAGAGTGTCCTGGCAAGGGTTCACGAGGGCAATGTCCAAGGTGCTTAACACACGGGTGGTGCCGAGTCCAGAGATAGCGATCTTTGGAGTGTCAGAAGACCCGGGAGTTCAGGGGACGAAAGAGGCCGACGTCTTGGCCTTTGCCTCCCTAGTAGCCCGGAGATGGATTTTATTAATGTGGAGGGACTCGAAGCCCCCGAGTGTAGAGATTTGGGTTACCGACATGGCTGGGTTTCTCAGCCTCGAGAAAAAAAGTTTGCCTTAAGAGGGTCTACGCTAGGGTTCTCTCATAGGTGGCAGCTGTTCTTCGACTTTCTCGGGGAAAATTAAAATGTCAGCAGCAGCAGCAATCTTTCGGGGGGGGGGGGGGGGGGGGGAGAGTGCTTCATTGGGATGGTGTGGAAAGACTGGGTCGCGTGGGGTAATGTCTATTTAATTGTTATTGTATATTCTCTTTTTGCACTATGTTAATGTTCACTCTAGTTTGTTTTGTTATTATGGTTACTACTGTTTTATTATGAAAATTTCTGCAAAACCTTAATAAAAATACTTTAAAAAAAAACACTTTTACTCAATTCCCCATTAAACAGTAAGAAAAGAAACATACAGCTCTCAATCTATCTTAAAATCAGCATGGCATAGAGTCGTGTTTTTCAAACTTTACTTCCCGGGACCCACTTTTACCAACTGTACGACCTTCGGGAGGGGACCTACACTGGCCGACCTTCGCAACACACCATTTTCTCTTACCTACTTCATCCTCATGATTTCACTCCAATAATGTTCACAGGAGGAGAGGTCAATACGCATATCAGGTGCAGATTTCAGCCAGTTCGTCTATGCCACCTTCATCTTTGTGAGAATGGAAATCGAACCTTGTACATGTAGGGCATTGTGATGGGCATTAGCACCAAAATGCTCCTTTTACTCAGTCCTGGATACTCTGGGGACATGCTCCTCCAGAATGCTGGCAGCGTCATGGGCTTTTGCTGTGTTTTTAATGTGCTGTCACAGATCAGGTACAGCAGCGTAGTGTTTTCATTTGGAGTCAGTTGTAAATTAATAACGGACTCTTGGGTCTCAACCTCAAAAGGAATTTCTCACTCACCACTTCTCTTTCAAAATCTGAAACTTCAAACCATTTGCCAGTATGTCCCTCCATATAACTCACATGGGCTTTGCACCCTGATTTGCATTGGCACAATTAATAAAGCCATACCTCAAGAAATCATCTTTGTACGACTTTGTTCCTGATTTCAGCTTCAGCACTGCTTTGTCCTGCCATGGAATCTCCTGGCAGCTCTCTCCAGCAGTTTTAGTTGAGAGATACTGGCCTGTTAGTACCTTTGGCCCTCTCTTCCGATTTATGAAACAATCCATTTTCAATTCTTCACAGTCCTGTTGCCTTGCTTGCTGGCAGCTACAAAATGGAGGAAGCTCTCCTCTGTGATTTTGAGTCCAAAGCATGGACGTACAGGGTAAATGATATCAGTATATGTGCCAGGCGAGTGTACTGCTCTCTGCCGCCACTTCTGGCAGGAAGATTCCATCGTTTAAAAAAAAAAAGAAATTTGGTCTTGGGCTGACATCGGAAGGAGGTGGTCTTCCCTGCTGGGCTTCTGGGCCTGCACTGCCGGATCTGCCTGAGGGGGCACACATGCGCGGGACGATCGGCATTCTTGAAACTCGGTTGCAGTCAGCATTTTTAAAAGCCGGTCGCGATCATTGGGCGCTTCTGCCGTGATCAGAAACGCCGCAACCGATCACTCTGCAACCTTCAAGATGTCGCCACCCGGAGTTTGAAAAACCCTGGCATAGCACACTTGCTTTACAGAACAGATTTGGATTCCAGTTAGAACCCATTCAGACTCTGGCTGAATATCTTCAAAAAGCTAGTTCACCTGGCTTGTTTCAGCTTCTTCCTTGTCCTCAGCCAAGACTGCTCTGCTTTAAATAATATTATTTTTATAACTATTCTACTGTGAGAGAATTATGGATTCAGTGTCAGACAGCTCAGACTTCAATTCCTCTCCAAAGCTTTCTGAAAATGTCTCTGAATCCCTTAGCGTCATGCAGCAATAACATAATCCCCCCCTCCCCCAGCTGAAAAACAAATTATCTCTCCATGGACTTTCCCCAGTCAAACCCATAAATTAGCTTATAAATTTCCCCAATATGTAGGATCCAATATTCCTAAAATCCTTCATTCTTCACAGTACTGAGAGGGAGAGAGTGAGGGGGTGAGGAGAGACAGTGATCAGGAGAGTGCCAGGGATCGGGAGAGGGAGGCAGCGACCAAGAGGGAGGCAGGGAATGAGAGGAAAGAAGGGGTTGGGAGAGAGAAACAGTGAGAGGGATGGCAAGCAGGCGTGGAAGCAGGTACTAAGCAGACGACAGCGAGGGGGTCTGGAGAAGAGATGAGTAAAGCCACAATGTGTTTAAAAGAATACAGACTGAGCATGTGCAGTAACTAGTTTTTTGATGTATGTGCAGTAACAATGCTAAAATGACAACGGAGGGAGTGCCATTTGCATAAATTCTATTCGCACTAAAATGAAAACGCGCTTTTACAACGTGCTTTGAACAGAGGATGTACGATAACAATGACAGAGAAATGCAGCTATAAAGAGGGCTGAAAAAGGCTTAACTGAATAATAGAAACAATCCAAGGAGACAGCCATAGAATTATATCAGAGACAGATTTATCCATGAATCATTTTCAAATACTGACCTTGATCTTTGAGATAAGCTTATTGATTAATAAATCAATTTAAATCCCCGAGATGTAGCCAATTCTTAAAAAAAGGCTATGAGCCCGACTGAAGTGCACAACATTATGAGGGACATAGATAGGGTTGATAGGAAGAAATGTTTCCCCTTAGTAGAGGGGTCAATCACCATGGTAAGGGAAGGAGAATTAGAGGGGTTTGAAGAAAAATGGTTTCACCGAGAGGGTGGTGGAAATCTGGAACAGAACCTAGACAAGACACTGAATAGTCCACACCAAATTTCCTCTGACTTACCTCAGGCAACAGCATAGGGAATCCACCAGTTTGAGAAAGTGTGCCTGTACGTGAATGCACTTAATATACTTAACATGAGTACAAAGAGGCATTGGAGATCATTAGGGGCATGAAATATAAGGTAGATTTTAATGGAGGAATTTAAAGATAGAGTAACATTAAGCAAGGAGGAAAGCATTCTACACATGGGGATAAAGTGGAAGAGGGCCCTACATGAATGAAAATACCTATTCAACATATTATAGTTACCCAGATCTTCTGATCTCCTCTCAGACTTCCCAATGTGCTGACAACATGAACTAAGGATGGGCAACTCCCCGACTCCTCAGGACCGGAAAGGACCCCGGAAAAGTCTTCACTCTGAAGTTAGATTCAGAGATTTCAGACTGTTCTGACTTAGAACATAGAACAGTACAGCACAGAACAGGCCCTTCGGCCCTCAATGTTGTGCCGAGCCATGATCACCCTACTCAAACCCACATATCCACCCTATACCCGTAACCCAACAACCCCCCCCCTAACCTTACTTTTTTATTAGGACACTACGGGCAATTTAGCATGGCCAATCCACCTAACCCACACATCTTTGGACTGTGGGAGGAAACCGGAGCACCCGGAGGAAACCCACGCACACAGGGGGAGGACGTGCAGACTCCACACAGACAGTGACCCAGCCGGGAATCGAACCTGGGACCCTGGAGCTGTGAAGCATTTATGCTAACCACCATGCTACCCTGCTGCCCTGCTCACCTGAATTATCCGAGGAAATGTTAAACACAAAATTCCGAGCTTAACCCCTGGGTAATTATACAACTAACCCCTCAACCTCCCGACCCATCCTATCTACTTACCTCAGTCACCCTCCAACATTGACAAACATACTGAAAAGAAAGTTCTTTAATTTTCCCAATGTTTTTCACTGTGTTAGTAAATACTTAACAGAATGCAGCAGCTAGTGCAGTCAGAAGGGGTTGTGGCTTCCCTTCACTGATGTTTGAGGTTTCATCCTTTAGTTCAAAATCATTCATTAATATGGTACTCTTTTTTTCTCCCTACCAAGATGTTAACATCTGCCATTGCTCTTCATATTTACAAATTTTGCCTCTTCCTTCATCAGACTTGACTGCCCATCCCACAATTTTGTATTATTTTTGAAAATCCAAAGGGAGAGGCTGAAAGATGTCTGGAGATAATCCAATATTTACCATGGCCATCATTCTTCTGAACTCTAACGAATATAATCCTAACCCGAATCAATCTCTCCTCAGTCCCACCACATGGGCCTTTTTTCCTACCAACCCATTCTATTCATACTGCCACCTTCCAGCACAGTAATTTAGACTGAAAATTATCATACACCTAAGATTTGTGACGGTCCCATAACTGATGATAAAACCAAATGACTATACTTGTCATAGATCCCTGCAGTACATGAGGCCATTTACCCCATTCCCCTGCAACCCTGTAACCTAACTTACACTTTGGGCACTTAAGGGGCAATTTAGCATGGCCAATCCACTTTATATGCTTAATCAAAGAAATTGAATGAAATCATAAAATATGTCACGGCTCAGTTTGTTACATTCTCACCTCTTGAGTCAGAGGGTTGTGCGTTTAAGTCCCATTCCAGGACATGAGCACAAAAATTTTGTGTGACTTTTCAGCACATTACTGAGAGAGTACTGCATTGGCAGAGCCACTGTTTATGGATGACACGTTTAACTAAGTCTGTCAGTTGACGATAATAGCTCCCATGTCATTATTTCAGATAAGAAGAGTGTCCTGGGTAATATTTACTTCTCAATTAGGGCGGCACAAAGGCGCAGTGGTTAGCACTGCTGCCTACGGCGCTTAGGACCCAGGTTTGATCCCGGCCCCTGGTTACTATCTGTGTGGAGTTTGCATATTCTCCCCGTGTCTGAGTGGGTTTCAACCCCACAACCCAAAGATATGCAGGTTAGGTGGATTGGCTACACTAAACTGCCCCTTAATTTGAAAAAATAATTGGGTACTCTAAATTTAAAAAAAAATTTACTTCTCAATCAACTTCACAAAAATTACATGGTCAGAATTGAAATGTCGGAAACACAACAGCCAATGTACACACAGCAAGCTCCCACAAAAAAGCGAGTACAATACTGACCATACTTCAAAAGTACTTAATTGGTTGTACAGTGTTTTGGGACATCCTGAGGTCAAAAAGGGCCATATATGCCCTTGTGTTCTTATATAAATACAAGTCTAACAACACTTGTAATTTGAATGCCCAGATGGTCTCGGAGGTATTTGCCAATGCAGATTTTCTATATTTTAGAAAACTTATTTTAAAAGAACTGAATTTTACACAACATGAAGGATTCTTACGAGGAAAACAGATTCTTGAATGTACTTGTGATAAATCTTTTTGCGAGAACTCTAAAACTATTGTACTCTGTGCATGAGCTTGACTGAAAAGAGCGCCATAAAGTATAAAATTAACCTGGATCTCAGTTTAAACTACTGTTACCTATTTTGGCAATTATTTTTAGTGAATGCAAATTCTGAACTATTTTCCCCTCAAAAAATTCAGTTTCCTAAAAAGTATCAAGGATCCACCACAAAAGCAATCAAATCCCTTGGAAAAGGGTTTCATCTTAGTTTGAGCACCAATGTATTTCCCAATCCATTGTACGTTAATAAACGACTCTAACATAATAAAACATGCTGAAACCTGCACTTGTGTCCCATACCTACAATTCACCAATTATTTAACGTTTGATCGAATTTTTTTCTGGAAAATGAAATACATTTTTTAAAAATTGCTCGATGAACCATCCTTTCAATAGAGCCTGCCTGTTTCCACACAGGTTCTTGGAATAGGTACATTGAGCAGGATTGTCGCCTATAAGCATGGAAGTGTGCCACGTGTTTCCTGTTTTACACTTCTGGGCCCCTTCCCTCTTCGGGCCATTTTTCCACTGACGTGATTGGAGTCAGCAGGTCTATCCACCTGCAAGTATTGGGTAGCCAATTAAGGGTAGTTACAGGCCTATTGCCAGAAGCCAAGTGAAATTTTCCAGTCGGCCTGGTGACTCCACCTTTCCCGTGATGTAAAGGACTCGGCCAGCTGCCTCAAAGCAGACTTCCAGCAATATATTGGAGGACCCTCCAGGCTTTGAGGCCCTTCCTGCCAAAAAGCAGCTGCTATCCTGCCATCGGATTCCCTCTCCACAATTGTGGTCTGGCTTCTGTCAAAAGTTTAAAAGGTCGTAGAGAGGGTGTTGCTTTCAGGATGGCAGTCAACTTCCTCCGTGAACTTCATACTTCAGCTTCTTTTGAGCTGGAGTGTTGTATTGAAATGAATTGAAATGAAAATGAAATGAAATGAAAGTAGGCTTCAAATTCAGTTACTGTAAAAAGCCCCTTGTCGCCACATTCTGCCACCTGTTCGGGGAGGCTGGTACAGGAACCGTGCTGCTGGCCTGCCTTGGTCTGCTTTAAAAGCCAGCTATTTAGCCCTGTGCTAAACCAGCCCCTGTTGGTTTAGCCCCTATTGACTCTTCAGCTTCGAGAACCCATCCATCATCCTCCGATTTTGAAACAGTCCATGCCACTATGCAGCACGACTTGGACAACATTCAAGCTTGGGTTGACAAGTGGTAAGTAACAGTTCCACAACACAAATGCCAGGCAACGACCATCTCCAACAAGAGAGAATCTAACCATCTTCCCTTGACATTCAAGAACATCACAATCGGTGAGTCCACCACCATAAACATCTGGAGGGTTACCATTCACCAGTAATTACACTGGACCAGCCATATAAATACTTTGGCTATAAGAGCAGGTCAGAGGCTGGGAATTCTCTGGACTCCCCAAAGACTGTCCACCATCTAGAAAACATCTTCAGGAATGTGATGGTGTACTCTCCACTTGTCTGGATGACTGCAGCTCCAACAACACTCAAGAAGCTTGAAACTATCCAGGTCAAAGCGGCATACTTGATTGAAACACCATCTATCAACTTGAACATTCACTCTGTCCATGATCGATACACAGTGGCAGCAGCATGTATAAAGATGCTCTGCAGCAACCTATCAGGCTTCTTTCGGCAGCACCATCCAAACACGTGACCTCTACCACCGAGAAGCACAAGGGCAGCAGATGCCTGGGAATACCACCATTTTCAGGTTCCCATCCAAGCCATACATTGTCCTGACTTGGAATTCTATCACCATTTTTTCACTGTTGCACTGAATCAAAAACCTGGAACTTCCTGACTAACAGCACTGTAGGTGTACCTGCACCAAATGGACTGCAGTGGTTCAAGAAGGCAGCTCATTATCACCTTCTCAAGGTTAAGGGTGGGCAACAAATGCTAGTCTAGAAATGCCCACATCGCATTAAAAACAATTTTTTAAATGGGGGTGAGTCTGTTCTCTGGCCACTACACTAAATGACCAAGGAAAATCTCTGTTGGGTGAGTGGTCCCTACACAATGTGGGGTTGTGATGCCCATTTGATCTGGACTTCAGTGTTCCAACTGATAACCCTGCCCATTGATTTTCTCCTTCATCAATCTTTCCCTCTTCGCTTTCCTGAATTCTTGCTTGGTCATGATTGCACGAGGGTTGATGGTTCTGGTAATTTGCCCAAGTGACCATTATTGTGGCAGCAACTTGAAAGCAAGTTTAGCAGGTAATCAGCTACAGGAGGTCTTCATTTGATGACCACACATGTGAAATTTCAGCAAAATTTATTACATGCCAGTTAGGAGCAAGAACCCTTTTGTTGACTCCCATCCCAGGATACTGAAGTGAATTGTAGTTCCCCTACTGCAGTTTTGGCTGCTATCTCTTAAACCAGCATTGACGAGGGATGAAATCTGAGACTTTCTGGTGTGTAGATCAACTGGGGGGGCTAGCTCAGTTGGCGCGAGAGCTAACATGTGAATCAGATTAACACCAACAACATGAACCGACATCCTCATTCTGGCTGAGGTAGACTCAGCACTTGTCTCCTTTCCCTACCGCATAATGGCACTTTTCCATGGTTCAACCAAGCACCTGAACCAAACCCAAGAAGACGATAGGTCAACTATTCGCTCAATAAACTTGCTGAGTAATTGGGAAAGCTGAGAAAAGTGACTAAATTCCCATCATCAACTGGCTTCAGTAATGGATTTGAATTGTACTTCTTAATTTTGATGTCAAATGAATATTTATAATCTCACTAGAATAATAAATTCTATTTGGGCAGCATGGTAGCATGGTGGTTAGCATAAATGCTTCACAGCTCCAGGGTCCCAGGTTCGGTTCCTGGCTGGGTCACTGTCTGTGCGGAATCTGCACGTCCTCCCCGTGTGTGCGTGGGTTTCCTCCGGGTGCTCCGGTTTCCTCCCACAGTCCAAAGATGTGCGGGTTAGATGGATTGGCCATGCTAAATTGCCCGTAGTGTCCTTAAAAGTAAGGTTGGGGGGGGGGTTTGTTGGGTTACGGGTATAGCGTGGGTTTGAGTAGGGTGATCATTGTTCGGCACAACATCGAGGGCCGGAGGGCCTGTTCTGTGCTGTACTGTTCTATGTTCTATTTTACATGATTCCAAATATGAAAATGTCAAAATACCTACCCTTCCCCTTTCTGTAAGTGTCGTTAGCATGACAATTAAGGATGAACCTTGCTCCCAAACTGCGTGCCAAAAATGTGGACAGGTATGCGGCAGAGGACCTTGCGTTGCTATGTACTTGTTTAGGATAGCGGTATAGCAGATCTCCATCTGCAGGAGAAACAAAGGTAGAATACTTTAGTGATGCACATTATACTGGTACAGTTAACAAAGCAACAAAGCACATTAACCTCAATATTTGCCATTCTACCAGTTCACACATTCACCTTGAAATATTTGATATTTTTCCTTTTTAAAAGGTAAAAATGGAATAGTAAGAACAGTTCCCTTTCTTTTTTAATGCCTTGCCAGACACAGACCTCAACATTAGATGCTGATGATGAAATTTAGTCAGAAGACAATTACAATGTCCTCTTTTTCCTGCAAGCACTTCAGATCTATTATCTCTGCTTTCTGGGGGTTGCAGCCACGCTTCATGGAACCTTGTGATGCGGTGGTACTACAGGTGGATGGGGAGGGAAAGTAGCCATGGTCCCATGTGCTGTCTTCCCAAACCATTATGTGTAAATAATGGGAGAGAGGAAAGCCTGGGGCTGAAAGTTAGTCTCTCAGTCTGCATTTTCTATCATTCTTTCTGTGACAAATTCCAGCACACATCCCCTTCCCTTGGGCATTTCCCCATGGAGTAAGTTGTCGGACAAATGAGTAAACAAGTGTTATTGCATTATTTGTGCTTAATTAGTTACATTCTGGGTTTTGAATGTTATGTAGCTTTGGGGGTTTCAGATTGTTGTTGATTAATGGGAGGTCATTCTGGGTTTATAGCGGGGAACAATTGAAAATAGACGATGATGCTCTTAATGTTAATAATCTGGCCCACTAAGACACCTGAACGCATGGAAAATATTGAATTGGTTGGTCGGTGTTCAACAAAACTGATGTTGAAATGCAGCTAATGCCAAGGTGATAAAACACAAGCTTGTCTGCCATCTCTCTAGCTCAGCTAAACTATATAGGGAAGTTAGTGGAATGAAGGTTGGAAAGAAAAATGTCCTATTTATGGCATCCTCTTACATTACTTATTCCAGAGCGTCACAAAATCAATTGTTTCCTCCTGGCAGTTGTAAATGACATCTTAATAAAGTGCAAAACAAAAATTCATAACATTGCTGAAGCAGCTTTCATCCATGATGCAAAGTTGCAGGGTAAATTAATGAACAGATGTTATTCCTTATTTATACTTAGTTACATTATGGGCTTCAAATATCAGGTGTTCTTAACGGAGTCCTGGATGTCGACTAAGTCAATGAAGTTGTAAGATATTACAATATTAGCTAGAAAATGCCATTTTATAATTATTCACTGCCTGTTGCTAAAGCAGTTATGAGATAACAAAGTGATTCAATTAGCTGTTTGTAGAAGCTCAGTGTAGGTGCTCCCCAAATTATGGACAGTGATGGATGACCAATTAAATACAGAAATGGAAATACTAATTTAGTTCACAACTCAATAAAACAAAATTGAATCAAAACAGGCTGCACTTTACCCCAGAATAGACTTTGATCTCTTACAGGTATGCGCAAAAAGCTTTTTGGAGACCATAATTTCAGGTAGATTCATTTGCACAGTTATATCCATACTTTTACTATCTATATTTCTAAATTAAACCACCTCATAAAAAGATAGCTTTTTTAAAATCCAAAGACTCCTATCAATTTCTTGAATTGTCCACTAGATGTTATGCAAGGAAAAATTCCTGATCTTCTATCCAGCAAAAAAATCCCTGTTGTCCTGCACATCAAAATACACCAAGAGGAATAAAGGATTTTAATTGCACTTCACACTCAGTGCTTCTGCTGCCAGAGTTTCATTACAATGTATCAAATCACCTCTACTGAATTATCTTCATATAAGGAATGACAGTTGACTGTTGATTGCAAGCAGGTCATGAGTTAATCCATCCCTGCTGGTTGATGGAATAGATCATTGTTGTGCACTCACGGGCATACTGATTTTATCTGTATTTAAACCTGTGAATGTTTAAGAATCAACCGTACTAACCACAAATTCAGATGGCTGGTATGTCGAATTGATTATTTTAACCATACCACTGCTCTCAAACAGAATATAACAAGATATAGGCTTCCTGGGCTGTACATCTCACTACCAGTAAATGAGACATCGGGCCCGATCTAAGCGTCCCGTAGCGAGCACGTTTAGCCAGGTTTTCCCCAGCACTCGCAGCAGCGAGAAACGGCGTGCTATCTATCCAGGCTTTGTTGCAATCCGTGATCTCAGCAGTGAATGCTCTGCCGAGGCTGTATTTAATCCCGTATTTAAATGGCGCCCCGATCTCTCGCTTACCTGACACAAATCCCAACCCCCCCCCCCAACCAAGGCCCCAACTCACCTATAAGGGGGCCTTAGGACCCCCCTGCACGCCACCTCATGCGGGCAAGGCACATCCGGGCCCCATTCCTGATGCTGGAAAATTGCCAGCCTGGCACCTTGGCACTGCCAATTCCCTGACAGTTGGCAATGCCATTTGCACACCTTCGCAGTGCCAGGCTGGCACCCAGGTGGCACTGCCAGGGTACCAAGCTGTCACTGTCAAGATGTCTGGATGACACCAGTGCTAGGGTGCTACCCTGCCAAGAGGGCAACCACCTGGGAGACCCCCCACCACCCCAAGTGCCGTTCCATCTGGTTCACGTTTGTGGAGACCAGCACGGAGCAGCACCCTCCAGTGGTCTCCGAGATGAAGGGTTAGATCCCAAGACCTCGGTAGATCAGGCTAAAGCATATTAGAATGAGGCTAGCTGTCTCACTCTAATATGCAGATTTGCCAAATACTGATCCTACCCACAATGGGCAGGATTTAGATCACGCTTTAGGTCTCAGAAGATGTGGCAAGTTGGGTAGATCCTGGAAGGGGGATCTCCCGGCTGCGCCCTTTGTTTGGGTGCAACGCAGCCGGTAGGTTGCACCCTTTACTCATACAGTCATCAATACATTTTCTTTCATCAAGAACTTTAATACTTACATTTACATAATTTCCATTAATGTAATCTTCTGACCCATCCAATACAATTCTTGTAACATCATCTGTACAAAACGGGAAGAATAATTAAATCCAAAATTCCAGAAAAGTTATTCTCAAACCTTCTTTGCTGTTTCATTATAATCAAGAAAATCAGATTCAGAGTTCAGTGATTTGTTTTTCATTCACTTAAAAATAAAGCAGTGATTTTTGTGTTTTACCAGCAAGCGCAATATTATCAACATAAATAAGCCAAGAAACAAGCATTTAGCACTCACATGGCAATACATCTTTGTATCTGTTTTTGTCCATATTTTGTGGCATCTTTGCACATGTGACAGCTAATCCAGGTTTTTTCCTGTACAGTAGCTTGAAAATGAAGATTAAAAATATTAGTTCCAACTTGGCTAGATTTTAACTTTTATTTGTCTTTTCATTCCAATGTCAAGCTTGCTCAAAAGGTTCACACCAGGCGATACTCAACAAAATAATTCAGCACCATTGCACAAACCATTATCTCATGGGATGGAATGCTGCAAATGAGGTTATTTGGAGGGAGTAAAAGAAGTGCAACCAAATTGGCTGTTTGAATCCCAACCAACGATCATTCCGTCTGGTTTTAAGTACTATCTCTGAAGTGTATGTTTAACATGTGCTGTAAACGTAATGAATCTATGCCAGCTGATGTTCAATGGTAGAATCTTACTAATTTGAGGAATAAATTAGAAATATAGATATAGAGAAATACAGCACAGAACAGGCCCTTCGGCCCACGATGTTGCGCCGAACTTTTGTCCTAGGTTAATCATAGAATTGTGGACAATTTTTCATGGCCAATCCACCCAACCTGCACATCTTTGGACTGTGGGAGGAAACCGGAGTACCCGGAGGAAACCCACGCAGTCACGGGGAGGATGTGCAGACTCCACACAGACAGCGACCCAAGTCGAAATCGAACCTGGGACCCTGGAGCTGTGAAGCAATTGTGCTATCCACAATGCTACCGTGCTGCCCTTAAGAAGTTAACCTACACTCCCTTATTCTACCCTAATCCAAGTACCTATCCAATAGCCGCTTGAAGGTCCATAAATTTTCCGACTCAACTACTACCACAGGCAGTGCATTCCATGCCCCCACTACTCTCTGGGTAAAGAACCTACCTCTGACATCCCCTCTATATCTTCCACCATTTATCTTAAATTTATGTCCCCTTGTAATGGTGTGTTCCACCCGGGGAAAAAGTCTCTGACTGTCTACTCTATCTATTCCCCTGATCATCTTATAAACCTCTATCAAGTCGCCCCTCATCCTTCTCCGTTCTAATGAGAAAAGGCCTAGCACCCTCAACCTTTCCTCGTATGACCTACTCTCCATTCCAGGCAACATCCTGGTAAATCTCCTTTGCACCTTTTCCAAAGCTTCCACATCCTTCCTAAAATGAGGTGACCAGAACTGCACACAGTACTCCAAATGTGGCCTGACCAAGGTTTTGTACAGCTGCATCATCACCTCACGGCTCTTAAATTCAATCCCTCTGCTAATGAACGCTAGCACACCATAGGCCTTCTTCACAGCTCTATCCACTTGAGTGGCAACTTTCAAAGAACTATGAACATGGACCCCAAGATCTCTCTGCTCCTCCACATTACCAAGAACCCTACCGTTAACCCTGTATTCCGCATTCAGATTTATCCTTCCAAAATGGACAACCTCACACTTGTCAGGGTTAAACTCCATCTGCCACTTCTCAGCCCAGCTCTGCATTCTATCTATGTCTCTTTGAAGCCGACAACAGCCCTCCTCACTATCCACAACTCCACCAATCTTCGTATCATCTGCAAATTTACTGACCCACCCTTCAACTCCCTCATCCAAGTCGTTAATGAAAATCACAAACAGCAGAGGACCCAGAACTGATCCCTGCGGTACGCCACTGATAACTGGGCTCCAGGCTGAATATTTGCCATCCACCACAACTCTCTGTCTTCTATCGGTTAGCCAGTTTGTTATCCAACTGGCCAAATTTCCCACTATCCCATGCCTCCTTACTTTCTGCATAAGCCTACCATGGGGAACCTTATCAAATGCCTTACTAAAATCCATGTACACTACATCCACTGCTTTACCTTCATCCACATGCTTGGTCACCTCCTCAAAGAATTCAATAAGACTTGTAAGGCAAGACCTACCCCTCACAAATCCTTGCTGACTATCCCTAATCAAGCAATGCCTTTCCAGATGCTCAGAAATCCTATCCCTCAGTACCCTTTCCATTACTTTGCCTACCACCGAAGTAAGACTAACTGGCCTGTAATTCCCAGGGTTATCCCTATTCCCTTTTTTGAACAGGGGCACGACATTCGCCACTCTCCAATCCTCTGGTACCACCCCTGCTGACAGCGAGGACGAAAAGATCATTGCCAACGGCTCTGCAATTTCATTTCTTGCTTCCCATAGAATCCTTGGATATATCCCGTCAGGCCCAGGGGACTTGTCTATCCTCAAGTTTTTCAAAACGCGCAACACATTTTCCTTCCTGACAAGTATCTCCTCAAGCTTATCAGTCTGCTTCACGCTGTCCTCTCCAACAATATGGCCCCTCTCGTTTGTAAATACTGAAGAAAAATACTTGTTCAAGACCTCTCCTATCTCTTCAGACTCAATACACAATCTCCCGCTACTGTCCTTAATCGGACCTACCCTCGCTCTAGTCATTCTCATATTTCTCACATATGTGTAAAAGGCCTTGGGGTTTTCCTTGATCCTACCCGCCAAAGATTTTTCATGCCCTCTCTTAGCTCTCCTAATCCCTTTCTTCTAGGGCCCTTCCCCTAATAATACCATATGCATGATCCAGATGTTCAAATTCTGACAGCAAACAACCACTTTTGGGCTGGACATAAAACAACTAACACCTTTAGCACAGAATAATATCCCAAGGTACTTACCAGAGGGGAATACAGAAAAATATGGACATCAAATCCAAGGAGGGGATATTAGGAAGGGGGCAGATGAAAAAATTAGCTAAAGAATCTTAAGGACAACCTTAAAGGAAAAAGGGGAGGGAGAATGACAGAACGGCTTAGACAAGGAATTCTGAATCATGACACCTCGTTGACTGAAGGCATGGCCACTAATATTAGGACAAAGGGCTGGGGTCCACACAAGAAGGAAAATTTGAGTAAAATCGCCATAGTCCCTGATGACCATTGGCTGCACTCCCCTTTGAGGGGGAGAGCTGATTAGTGGTGATTTAACCTGAGGCTCACCATACCTCAGGCGAGGGGCAAGGTTGAGAAGGCAAGGCCTTCATGAATAACCTCAGCCGGGATGGGAATTGAACGTGCGCTATTGGCCTTGTTCTGCATCACAAACCAGCTGTACAGCCAACTGAGCTAAACCGGCCCAAATAGCAGATTTCAGAACAACGAGAATTTAACTAACTGAGGTGAGACAGAAATTAAAATTGACACATAGGTGGGTAGATTTAAAGAAAAAAACGGAATAAATATTTTATAATAAAATAGACTATGGGTGAAATTCTCTGTTTGGGAGAATAAATTCTCCCACCGGAAAAATTATGTATGGCGAGGAATATGAGGGATTCTCTGGGGACAGCAAACCCCCCTCCCCTACACGGCAACCCCCGTACGCCCCCCCCCCCACAAAAGGGAGACTCTGTTTTGGGGGGGGGGGTCCTTCAGTTAGGAGTCCCTGTGGGGAGTACCTTAAGTTAGGGGGTGTCCCTCTAGTTAGCGGGTCCAGGGGGTGGGGTGGCTTCCTGGATAGGCAGTCCTGGGGGGGGGGGGGGGGGGCATTCCCTAGTTGTGGGGTCCCTAGAGGGGGCTCCCTATTAAGGGGGTCCTTGGCAGGGATCTCTATATTAAGGGACCTCTGTGGGGAGTGGGGGGGAGGGTGGCCCTCGGATGGACGATGGTGGCCAGCCAAGAGTTATAACCTTGGCCCACCACGCAGGCTCACATTTGGTGAAACCTGTTGTAAATCCCGCCCATGTGATTCCCCGGTCCAGTGGACCAAAGAATCACACAGTGCTGGGGAATACGGTGCCCAGCACACTAAGTGGATACATTAAGATCCATTTGCATCCATTAACATCCTCCTGCTGGCACGTGGGTGCGATCCCCGCCGTCAACGGGGGACCGGCATGGTGGTTGGTTCAGTGCCTGGCATGAACCTCAATTTCGGCCAGACATCTGATTCTCCACCCGATCGTGATTCAAATAAAAATTGAAAATTAGGATATAGGGTTTACAAATATGATAATAGAAAATAATTAAAAATAATCACAGAATGGACATGAAGCGAAAGATGGAGTAACTATAATTTCTCATCCATGGAACCATTCAAGTCTTCTGTACTCTGTGCAAAGCCTTCACATCCTTCCTAAGGTGCAATGTTCAGAACTGAACACGATAATCCAGCCAGCGCAGAATGAGATATTTTTAAACTATGACTTAACTTTCTGACTTTTCTATACCATATCTCTATTCATAAACTCCATGATCCCACAAGCTTTATTAATCTGCACATTAATGCCCCAGATTTCTGTTCTTGCATCTGTAAAATTGTTGTCTCTCCACACTCTTCTCACCAAAATTATGACCTTATATTTTCTGTGATTAATTTGATTTGCCATGTGTTTGCCCATTTCACCAGCCTCTTAAAGTCCATCATCTTCCTCACTGTTTACGTGTCATCTACAAATTTTGAACCTGTGTCCTGTACTATTGTTTAATCTCATAACAGCATCCAATGTATTTTTTTCTGCTTACTATTGCCCAGCTCATAACACTTCGATGTACACTTGTGATTTTGTCAAAGCTTTATTTTTTAATTTATAAAAGTAATAGCATTACCTGTATTGTTATTTGTACAAAAAAACCAAATCAGATCTCATATTTCATCAAAACTCTTTGATCATTTGTTAGTTTACCAAGAACAACAACTGCATTTATATATTTCTCTCAGCCTCAGAATTTTTCAGCCACAGAATTGACACATACATTTTGAATGGAATTAAATTTTTCTCATATGATGGACGTTTGCCTTCATGTAAAAAGACATTAAGCTGCAATGAGCAAGCATAGATCAAGCATAATTATCAGTCAAGGTCATTAGTCAGATCAGCTAGAAGACTTCATATCACATATTTCTTTAGCCATTTTAAAATATTCCACTTCAAGAGTCATTCCTCCTAAAACCAAGTCATAACTTGGTTAAATCCCGCTGTAGCAGTCAATCAGTTAAACACGAATAAATACCAGGAGTATAAACATCAAATAGTCATACAGCAGGTTTTCATCTGTCTTTGTATGTATAAGAAAATATGTATGCATAAACAATGCAACTGCACAAATTATTTTAGTCAACATAGAGAGAACACACTTACATCAAACTGATTAAGTATAGTTCCACTTTCAAGTCCTTTTCGAAGCTGAATCATGGATTCTTCTAATGAATCACCACATTGAGGATATGAGGAATCCACAGAATTATTTTGAAAACAGTGGAAGTCTATTTCCTCTTCTACCTTGTCCTCTCCACGACTGCTTGCAACTTGAAAATTAGAAGTGATAACACAAAAGGTTTTTCATTAACAATTCTGCATTGAACAGCTGATTTACAATTCATAATGTTTATATTATTTTTATCTCAAATCACAAGTTAAGAACATTTTCAATATAAATATCTGGGTACATGCAATGATTTAATACAATGTCAAAAGTTCCTTGGTGATTTATCATTGGGGAGGGGAAGGGCACAATAGAAATGGGGGCTGATTCTTTTCTCACTAATAAGTGGCAGGTGAAATGTAATTTAGGAAAGTTGTCAAGTGATTTATTTTGGTCAGGAGAACGAGGAGAGAAAATATAAAATAAAGGGTATGATTCAAAAGGGGTGCAGAAGCAGATGGTCCTGGAGTGTACGTGCACAAATCGTGAAGGTGGCAGGGCAAATTGGTTAGAACATAGAACAGTACAGCACAGAACAGGCCCTTCGGCCCTCGATGTTGTGCCGAGCAATGATCACCCTACTCAAACCCACGTATCCACCCTATACCCGTAACCCAACAACCCCCCCTTAACCTTACTTTTTAGGACACTACTGGCAATTTAGCATGGCCAATCCACCTAACTCGCACATCTTTGGACTGTGGGAGGAAACCGGAGCACCCGAGAAAACCCACGCACACACGGGGAGGACGTGCAGACTCCGCACAGACAGTGACCCAGCCGGGAATCGAACCTGGGACCCTGGAGCTGTGAAGCATTTATGCTAACCACTATGCTACCGTGCTGCCCTCCACTATGCTACCGTGCTGCCCTAGTTAGTATGGGTATCTGGCTCTCTAGATAGTGGCATGGAGTATAAAAGCAAGGTTACAATAAACACGTATGAAACATTGGTTCAGCTTCAACTGGAGAATTACATCCAGTTCTGGGCACCACATTTTAGAAAGGATGTGAAGGCATTTGAAAGGGTGTAGAAAAGATTCACAAGAACGATTTTAGGAATGAGAAATATCAGTTGTTGATAAATTGGAGAGGCTGGGGTTTTCTCATTAGAGAAGAGAAGATTAAGAGGAGGTTTTAGAGACGTATTCAAAATGATGAGGCGACCGGAGAGAATAGACAGGGAGAAACTTTTCCCGTTTTTGAAAGGATTAGAAACCAGAAGACACCACCGACACAAGATGATTTGCAAAAGAAACCATGGTGACATGAAGAGAAACATTTTTACGTCGCGAGTGGTTAGGATCTGGAATGCGCTGCCTGAGAATTTGTTGGAAACCGAATCAATCATGGTTGTTAAAACAGAATTGGATAACTTTCTTAAGAGAATATATTTGCACTGCTCTAGGAAAAAGGCAGGATAGTTTGAGCTGCTCTTGCAGACAGCTGGCAGACACAATGGGCTGAATGGTCTCCTTCTATGCTGAAACCATTCTATGATTCTAAGTACGGTGGTTCACTGTTGACCATTGTTAAACACTCCCTGGAATCAGTCCATCCTCCCTTCCAAGCCTGACTTGTAGACCAGTTCAGTGCAGAGGCCAATCAATTTCCAGCCCTCACAACTGCTAACTACATTAGCTCACTAGCAGCAGTCAAATGAGTCCCATACAAAAAATGGTTTGTGGGGTGATGCTTCTGCTGGCTTTCTTCCCATTTCAGCGGTGGGCTGGGGTTCATAGAATCATAGAATTTACAGTGCAGAAGGAGGCCATTCGGCCCATCGAGTCTGCATCGGCTCTTGGAAAGAGCACCCTATCCAAGCCTACATCTCACCCCTATCCACACAACCCAGTAACCCCTCCCAACACTAAGGGCGATTTTGGACACTCAGGGCAATTTAGAATGGCCAATCCACCTAACCTGCACATCTTTGGACTGTGGGAGGAAACCGGAGCACCCAGACACACGGGGAGAACATGCAGACTCCGCACAGACAGTGACCCAAGCCGGGAATCGAACCTGGGACCCTGGAGCTGTGAAACAATTGTGCTAACCACTATGCTACTGTGCTGGCCCAAAGAAAGAATTTTAAATCACCCCAAAAAATCAGAAAGGAACTGTTTGCCTAAAGTTTATTACAGATGCGAGGGGACAAACTTGACATAGTCTCACAAGTAATCCTTGCAGAGGCTTGTTAGATCATAGAATGGCTTACCAGAAACAGTGGTGGATACAGAATCCATACGGTTAGCTTTTAAAAGTGCAAAAGAGCAAATTAAAGGGTGAAAAGAGGAGAAAGGGAATTGGAGTAAAGTCAAATAACCTCTCGTCTTGTCAAACCATGATTCTATAAAATCATAAACGATCCCATCACTTTGATTGTTTTAAAAGATTGCGAAAGATAGCAGTAGCCATGTTCACTCAATTAACAATTAAATGTTTTAGCCTCAACATTTAGATTATATCATGCAGACGACTACAAGGTACAGTGCTGTAAAAGAAAATGTTTAATCCAGAAATTATTATATATATTTACAATGATCAATACTTTTATGGTTGTGCAAAGATGAAATAAAAGATTAACTGAATCGAACATTTCCGTGGATCAAACTTAATTAAATGTTCTGTGTTCAGAGTGCTAGAGAGAAGGGCTTTATTGAAGAATCAATTTTATGTGCAGAACTCCATTTTATAATTATTGAAGAAAAGTTAGAAAAGGTGATAGAATATCAATAAACCAGTTCAAATCTCCAAAGTTGGCCCCGTTGTTGGAACTTAAGATAACATTGGACATCATGCGATAGTTAGCGCTAAGCGATCCCACCACCAACGGGTTAGATTTAAGTTTTGAAGTTCTGCCACATCTAGTCATAGATGTTTATAGAAATTTACAGCATGGAAGCAGGCCCTTCGGCCCAGCGTGTCCATGCCGCCCAAGTCGCGAATAATGGTGAACAATTAAACTAACCGATGGAGTTCCACAAAAATCCTCACCCTCAATGTTGGGGGAATTCAGTACATCAGTGCAACAAGGATTGAAGCATTTGCAACCATCTTCAGTCAGAAATGCTAAATGGATGCTGGGGCCATCTGAGGGCTGCTGGGGACCACCTGAGGTGATATCAAGAAACGGCTGAGGCATTGGATGCTGCAAAGATTATGGGTCCTCACAACACTCCAGCAATAGAGCTAAAGACGTGTGCCACACAAGCGGCAGGCAATGACCATCACCAACAAGAGAGACTCTAACCATCTCCTCTTGACACCAAATGGCATTACAATTGCTGAATACCCTATCAACATCTTGGGAGTTATTAGTGACTAGAAACTGAACTGGACCACATAAATACTGTGGGAACAAGCGCAGGTCAGAGGCTGCAAATTCTGAAGTGAACTTACCTTTTCACTCCCCAAAGTCTGTCCACATATACTAGGCACAACTCAGGAGTGTGATAGAATACTCTCCATTTACTTGGATACATGCAGCTCAAACAACACACAGAAAGATCAATACCATCGAGGACAAAGCAGCCCGCTTGATTAACATCCTTTCCACCACATTAAACATTTACTCCCTCCACCACCGACGCACAGTAACAGCTACAGGTTGCACTGCAGAAGCTCACCAAGTCTCCTTCTACAGCACCTACCAAACACATGGGGCGGAATTCTCTGATAATGGGGCTATTGCCTGGAGAAAGTCCATGGTGATTTACCGTTTTGAAGGGGGCTAGGGGGGCCCCCAAAGTGCTCCTCGCAGCTCCGGCTGCCATTACGGGGCCCCTGCACTTCCGGCCAGGGGTCAGCACTTGCGCGCAGCAGCCCGCGCAACATGGCGGACCCACACCGCGGGCCTGCCCCAACAATATAGGTCCCCCCACAGATTGCGCTCCCCAGGTGGCCCCCGATCGCGAGCCTGGCCGTCCTGGAGATTCCCCCCGGGGACGGATCCCCCTGCCCCCCCCCCCCCATCAGGGAAGCTGCAGACTGAGTCCGCAGCCGCCACTCCGAGCTCCCGCCAGGTGGAACCATGAGTGAACCACGCCGGCAGGCACTTGGCCAGCTGTCGGCGGAGAATCGCCGCGGGGGCCTCTTTCAATGGCCCCCGACCGGTGCTGCGGGTCTGACGGCCATTCTCCGCCCCCACGCCAAGTGCGATTGTGGCGCGAAGGCTCGGAGAAGCCCGGCCATGACCTCTACCACCTAGAAGAACAGGGGCAGCCAGCAGATGTATGGGAACACCATCACTTGAAGGTCCTCTGCGAGGCCACACACCATCCTGACTTGGAGCTCTATCACTGTTCTTGCATTGTCGCTAGGTCAAAATCCTACCAGCATTGTGGGTGTACTTTAACCATATGGAGTGCAGTGGTTCATGAAGGCAGGGCATCACTACCTTCTAGAGGGTAATTAGGGATGGACAATAGTGCTGGCGTACTCCGTATTGTCCATACCCTTGAAAGATTATGTGGGGATTCTCCAGTGGCACCCGCCCGGTGACTGGAGAATCCCATCTAAGGTCAATGGACTTTTCCATTATATGGGGTTTGGCCATGGCGATCTTGCAGCAGGCCGGGTGGAAGAATCCAGCCCCATTTTAAAAGCTGCTAATCGTCTAATCAATCTGTCTGACAACTATTTTAACTTTTCTTTGCATGTAAGGACATGAGAACTGATGTAAGCTAGTGTAAACCAAGAGTGAAGATCATGGAGGAGATACAATGGATAGGTTTTTTTAACTGAGGATGAAATTGAGACTTTATAAGTTAATTATAAAAGAACTGAATGCTAATAAACCTCAGATTGAACTCAGCAACTGTAGCATGTAGTCTCCTGCAGTTTTCACATCATGATGTGTTGCCTGTTGAGTATAGATCCTCAATTAACATCTATTAATAAGGATACTGGGGATGATTCTCTGCCTGCCCCCCCCCCCCCCCCCCCCCCCCCCCCGCACACAAACATATTCATGCTTTTTACCTGTGTTGCAATTTACAATACCATACCATCAATGAGGAAAGACCCAATCTCCATTTTACTGAGTTCCTAATCTAAGGAAAGTTACTAAGATGAGCCAGGAACAAACATAAAGAGTAAAATTACAGAGTACAAGATCTGCGACGACAGTCTTTTGTGAAATTACATTACATCATACACCATTTTTACAAAGCAGAGGAAGGAAAGCTGAGGAAGGATAAAACAAAGAGAAATAAGGAAATAAATTATCTAAAGACCAGATTGGTATTCACATTTGTTATTTGCATGAGCTGCTCTTCTGCATTACACGTGAACAAAAAAAGTCTTACTCTATACAACAAAAAAACAACTGTTTTTCTCGTTTATATTATATCAATTACAATAAAGTTAACATTTACAATAACTAAGTTTCTTAATTATCAGTTACCTTTTCTTTTGACCAGCAATACAAGTTCTCTTGAGTGTGACTCTCTGCTTGCTTTTATGAACATAACAACCTGGTCATGAGTATGTTCAGAGATGTCTCTGCCATTAATCAACAAGATCTGATCTCCTTCATTCAGTTTGGGCACACAAATGTCAGCCTACACAACAAATATTAAAATATTTAACATAAAAACATACAGGACTTTGGGATACAACCAAAGAAACTTTAATTCTGTGACTTAAGGAGAAAGACAATTTAATTTACTTATTGCAAGAGCAGTCAACTGTCTGGTTCTTTTACAACTTAAACAGTATGTCTCCTACTGTAAATATTTATTTTGTTGTTCAAGAAAAGTCTGGTCTCAATGTTTAAATCCAAACAAGCTATTCCCAGCTGACATACCTGAACACCCAAATTAAACCTATACATATTTACTGCTTCCTCTTCTTGACAATGTTTTCAATTCTCTGGAATCGCAGTTCTGTCCTCTTACATCTACTGTCATCCCTCCCATGTCTACAGTTTTTTTACTGAACCACTTTTTATTCTTTCCCTTCCAACTCTACTTACATGTTCTGTTTCTGTTCTTTTCTGAAGGAGGTGACTGTGCTTGTTGTTCACCTCAGCTCCATTGGATAACTTGACTTTAATCTGTTGCAAAAAAAATTCTGTCCCTCATCGTAATTAATCTGCTGTCCTTATCACTCTCTTAGTCTTAACCAATGCATATCTTTGTCTCTCGCAAAATCAAATCAACTATTTCTAACTCCCATTCTCTGACTTAAATTTTCATTATCAGTCGTGGTTCCGCATCTCCAAATCTATCAAGCTAACAATTAACATGTAAGAATGACATTTGTTTTCACGTTATTTTCATTCCTAACAACAGAGCAGTATTCTTTAAAACTACTGCAAAAAACCTGTCTTTTCCCCCTCAATGATGCCAACATTGGAAAAGGACGTATGTCAGGTCTTGACATTGCAATTGTATATAAACATAAGCGTATACATATTATTAAATTAAAATGTTAGGCGACTAATATTGATTTTCAAAACTTAGAATTGAAACACATAGGATGTCAAGATAAAAACACAGGTATTTCATCTCAGAGGGCGTAGTGTAAGTGAAGATGATGACTGCAATATAAATTGCTACAGAGCCGACATTAAAATATTTTGTACGATTAAGTTATAGTTCTGAAATAGCAATAATAAAAACTAACAGTGTGGCACAAACATACACGAGGTATCTCATCTCCATTTCAACAACTGGGCAATCATAAAACATCAGAAAAACATTGCATCCTCCAGGAAACTGACCATAAAGAAAATGGTAATAGAATTGCAGTATTCTCACTTTCTTCACAACTCAGTGGCATGAACAGGTGGAAAGTAATTTTCACAGTTGCTAATTGAATCTTCCACGTGAGTGTTAAAGATAAAGATGATCTGTGCATATGGCTATTTCAGATTAATGCTTTGCCCATAATATGTGGTGTTGGGAGTATTGGACACATTGAGTCTCTAGCTTTGCGAATATGTTAAAAGAGTAAGAAAGGAATTATTCAATGCTTTGCCAAACTGCAGAGAGAGCCAAAAATAGTAGCTGTTCGAATCTGGTCTGAATTGATAAGGCCCTTATGGAAGTAGAAGCAATATAGTTGTTCACCGTAGATATCTAAACACTAAAATAATTGGCTAGTATCTCATTCAGCATGGTACTGGACCCCATAAGATTGCCAATCTTGTTTCCACCACCCTGGTGGGCAGCGAGTTCTAGATCATTATCGCTTACTGTGTATATTCTTCTTCAGACTCTCCAGTGTCTTTTGACCAAAATCTGGGTTCCCTTATCCTACCACATCTATCAAATTTAGATTTATTGTAACCTATACAGATGTACAGTGAAAAGTATTGTTCTGCATACAGTCCAGGCAGATCATTCCATACATGAAAAACATACGGCATACGCTAAATACACAATGTACAGACATAGACTTTGGGGGAAGCATATGGAATGTAGTGCTACACATCTTAAGAATTTTTCATTTTGTACAGAACAAAGGTAAGCATGACCACACATTGAGAACAAAAAAACATTGGTTGCCTTTTGTTATTTACATCAGTTGACTTTTGTTATTTACAACAGTCACGTCTACTTGTTTTACTTTCTCCAGTAGGCATTCATTTCTAGCTGGGTCCCCTGTCTCCCGCTCCCCCTTTTCTTCCTGACCCCCCATCCCCTCCCGGCATGCCCTCTTTCCTCATCAGTTCTTATATCCTGTTCCTGTTTGGTTGGCGTGACACCGTGTATTATGTTGTTTGCTGGGTATGGTTGGGCTCCATGCCTCTTTATTCCCCCCCCCCCCTTTCGTTTGCGCTCGTTGTTATACCGTGGCTTCCCTCTCCCTTCCTCTAGCTTGTTGGCTGTTGGCTACAAACAGGTCTAGATACAACTGGGTGAGTGGCTCCCATGTTTTGTAGAAGCCCTCTTCCGACCCCAGATGGCGAATTTAATTCTCTCCATCTGGAGAAATTCCAACAGGTTGGACAGCCAGTCTGCAGCTTTGGCTGCTGCTGCTGCAGTTCGCCAGCTGAGTAGGATTCTCCAGCAGGCAAAGCAAGGGCATTGGCCCTCCTCCCCAAGAAGAGAGCTGGTTGTTCTGATATCCTGAGGACTGCCATTCTCGGGCATTGCTCCATCCTCATTCCCAGCACCTTGGACATTGCCTCGAAGAACACTGTCCAGAACTCTACAAATCTGGGGCAAGACCAGAATATGTGGCCGTGGTTGTCCGGCCTCCTTGGCACCGTTCACATTTGTCCTCCACCTCCGGGAAGAACCTGCTCATTTGGGTTCTGGTTAAGTGGGCTCTGTGTACCACTTTCAGTTGTATTAGGCTTAGCCTTGCACATGTGGAGATGGCGTTGACCATGTACAGTGCTTCGCTCCAGAGACACCACCCTATTTCAAACTCTAGGTCTTCCTCCCACTTTTCCCTTGACCCCCTCCAGTGATGTCCCTGCCCTTCCTATTAGTCGCCACACTGATCGCTGCAGTTTCCCCAACCCTCGGATGTCCGTGTCCAGTAAATCCTCCAACAGCGATTGTACCGGCAGTCGTGGGTACGTTTTTGTTTTATCAGTTTGTTAACCCCCAACCCGTCAGCTGGAACCTCTCGGTTAGTTCCTCAAGTGTTGTCAGTCTGTTTTCTGTGTAGAAGTCTCTAACTGTCAACGACCCCCTGTCCTGTCTCCACGTTTTGAAGCTGGCGTCTATTATGGCTGGCCATAATCTGTGGTTGTTTGAGATGGGGGCTTTAATGGACATTTTGGTTAATCCGAAGTGCTGTCACAGTCGGTTCCACGACCGGAGTGTTGCAATCACCACAAGGCTCATTCCCCGAGTTACACTCCTCTGATGAGGCTGCGTCTCGAGGTCAGCACACGGGACATGGCACCCACCCATCCTCTGGCCATGGACATGTCCCTGGAGCTGTGTCCCATCCCCTAGGTGTTCGGATGTTGTGTGCGTGGTGTTGGCTCCCGCAGTGTTCAAGCACAGTGTCCAGGCAGCAAGGTGTGAGTAGGATGCTAGGCAATGACTCCCACATGCTACATGGCCCACCCACGGAATCCACTTGGCATATGCTCACTTCACCACAATTTCAATTCCCTATCAGCAATTGCCTTCAGCCGCACGGCCAGACGTCTCGGCAGTTGGCGGTAGTTATGGGTGGTCATTGGGGCAGATGGACAGGGTCAAGTGTTGACCTAGGATCGGCTAATCACAATCCAGGGTTGGCACGGTGGTGCCGCGAGCAGTTTCCCGCCGGTTGACCCCCCCCCCCCCCCCAATCCCCCATGGCAGCCTACCCCTGCGGAGGAACCCCAACCCCAGCCGAGGGTCCCCCACCCCATGCCAAGCACTGGGGTGGCACCCCGGTATCTTTGCCTGTGAGCAAAGATGGCTACTCACCACGGAAGATCACGCCAGTTTCACGTTTTTCAAAGGAGCACTAATCGGGCCAGTGTAAGCACTTGCTGGGGAGGCCGCTGGATATGGGATCGTTCTCATTAATTGTATGGAAATGGCGATTAAATGGTGATAATTGGTTTCTCTCCACGCTTGGGCGAGATCCTGATTTCGCCTACGGGAGCAGGCCAGTTGCATCGCAAACTGTTTGGCGTCCGGCACGGATCTCGTTTTTGGCCTCCCTGCTTTTCGCCGGCCTCATTGCGTTTGAGCCGGATAATCGCGCTCTTAGTTTCCATTTTCATGGAGGAAGATACAAAAAACCGCTCCAAAATATTGTGGGGAAAGGGGCTAGTGAGAGAGAAGACCTCAAAGAAATTAGTAGAAGTAAAGAGGTAGTGCTGGAGCAATTAATGATTTTGAAAGTATTAAAAATATATACTTTTATTCAAACAAGATTTTCATTATAACAGAAACTAACAAGCTTGGGGCAAGACCAAAACATTTGCATGTGATTCGCCAACCCTCTAGAACATCGCTCACACCTATCCTCCACCCCTGAGAAAAAACCATTTGTACACGCCTCAGTCAGTTGTGCCCTGTGCACCACCTTGAACTGGATCAAGTTTAGCCTCGTACATGAAGACAGCCTCACTCCACACTCCCCCTTCCAGGATCAAACCCAGCTCACCCTCCCACTTCCTCTTTACCTCCTCCAACGACGTCTGTTCTGTCGCCAACATCTGCCATAGACATCCAAAATCTTACCCTCCGCTAACATGTCCAACGACAGGATTCTGTCCATACGCGAGGGTGATGGTATCAGGGGAAATGAAGGAAGCTCTTCATAAGAAATCGGGCACCTGAAAACATTCCCTCTCTGAAATTTCTCTACCAACTCATCTAGGCCAGCGAACCTACCTTCCAGAAACATGTCCCTAAACCCTTCCTCTCTCATGCCCTGAATGATGAATCGAAGCCAGACGGCTCAAACCTATGGTTCCTGCAATTTGCAACCAGCTGTAACATGGAAGCCAGTTTAAAATGCTGCCTAAACTTATTCCAAATTCTCAAAGTGCCAACACCACTGGCTCAAAGAGCATCTAGCAGGGCAAAACAGGACTGGTGCAGTAACCAGGGCCCTCAGGCTCAATACTACACAGAACACCTCCTCCGTCTGCTCCCACATAGAGTCTGGATCCTTGAACCATCCCCACACCTTATCAATGCTCACCGTCCAGTAGTAACATAGCAAACTAGGTAGTGTCAACCACCCCCCCCCCCTCCCCCCCGCCGCCCGCCTATCCCCTTTGCAAAAAGGTCCAATGCACCGAGGAGTCTTACCAGCCCAAACAAAAGTAGATATGAGTTTATTAACCCTGCTAAGAAAAGCCTCGGGAAGAAAGATTGGGAGACACTGGAACAAAATCAAAAATCTCGGGAGAATATTCATCTTCACCTGTACCTTTCCCACTAATGTCAGAGGGAGGGCAGCCCACCTTCTCAAATCGGCCTTCATCCCATCCGCCAGACTAGTAAGGTTAAGTTTATGGAGTGTGGCCCAGTCATAGGCCACCCGATAATCAGGAACTGGAAGCTAGTTCTGGCTGGACAAAACGGCAGCCTCCCCAGATCAGCTCCCCTCCCCGGAGAAAATTAACTCTTACCCAGATTCAGCTTGTGCCCCGAAAAGGAGCTAAACTTCTTGAGCAACTCCATTATCTCTCCCACATTGGAGAGAGGGTCTGTGATACATAGTAAAAAATCATCCGTGTACAAGGACACTCTATGTGCTCTCCTCCCACACTCTAACCCTCTCCATCAGGTAGACGATCTCGGCGCCATGGCCAGTTGCTCAATTGTAAAGGCAAACAAAAGCGAGACAACAGACATCCCTGCCTTGTAACTTTGTTCAGATGGAAATAGTCCGAACTCAGGGCATTAGTACGTACACTCATGGCAGGAGCCTTATACAAAAGCCTAATCCATTAAATAAATGTCGGCCCGAAGCCGAACCGCCCCATAATCTCAAAGAGGTACCCTCACTCAATCCTATCGAACTCCTTCTCCACATCCCTCGAATTATCACTCGCACTTGGTCCCTGAGGAGGGTGACAACACAGCATTAAAATCTCTGCCTCCAGGGAGACAATCCAAGCACGATAGTCAGACAGCACCACCTCCACCTTCGGTAATATCGTCCCATGTACCACTATCTGCCAGCCCATCTCTTTTTTTTTAATTTAGAGTAGCCAATTATTTTTTTTTTCCAATTAAGGTGCAATTTAGCGTGGCCAATCCACCTAACCAGCACATCTTTGGGTTGTGGGGGGTCAAACCCACGCAGACACGGTGAGAATGTGCAAACTCCACACGGACAGTGACCCAGCGGTGGGATTTGAACACGGGCCCTCAGTGTAGTGATCTGTACATCTGTACATACATCTGCACATACACCAGGGACTACAGATAGATGTAACAGCCACAGCATCACTAGAGGGCAGCATCAGAGACGGGTATAAATGGTCCAGCCCAAGGGAGGATCCGCCTCTTTCAGAAGCACAGGGATAGTGAGCAGCAGCAGACAGAGACAGCTCAGCATGGGCAGTTTACCTTAGCTTCACTGGTCATACCTCTTGACTGTATTATATCAAGTTAAGCTCTGGAAGCAGAACAAACCCATTGAAGAAAGTATTTGTGTTAACAGGAAGTCTACAATCTTTATTCAGACTTAGAGAACAACAGGTGCGTGGGTTTCCTCCGGGTGCTCCGGTTTCCTCCCACAGTCCAAAGATGTGAGGGTTAGGTGGATTGGCCATGCTAAATTGCCCGTAGTGTCCTAAAAAGTAAGGTTAAGGGGGGGTTGTTGGGTTACGGGTATAGGGTGGATACATGGGTATGAGTAGGGTGATCATTGCTCGGCACAACATCGAGGGCCGAAGGGCCTGTTCTGTGCTGTACTGTTCTAAAAATCTAAATGATACCAGGAATGATTTCAGAAAGCTAGCTAGACACCAGCAAGAGAAGAAAAACTTAAACCGGATATTCAACTGTGGAAGACTTTGCAGCAAATGGATCCTCGATGACTAACTGATTCGATGGAACTTGTTGGAACTCCGTGGCAGCTGGAAACAACTGGTAATTTAAGTTATAACTGGAAAATGTTTGAACAGCTGTTCCAAATATTTATCACAGCTAATGATTTAAGCACTGCCTCTGACGCAACGAAAATAGCCCTACTACTCTCAACAGGAAGGCATGAAGCTAGAGAAATCTATAATTGCTTTAATTACTTAGAAGGTGAGGACAACACCAAAGTAGAAGTTATACTCAAAAAATTTGATGAACGCTGTAACAGACAGTCTGGTGAGATGCTGGAAAGATTTAACTCGTCAGAGAAACGGAGGGCCGATCTTTGATTTTATTACAAATCTCAAGTTAATACCACAAGGCTGTGATTATGCTGATTTCAGAGACACTGTGATAATGCATCAATTAATTTCTGGACTATCTGATAAAAATTTGAGGGAAGAACTTTCACAAAATAAGTACCTAACTCTAGAAATCGCTATACAAAAATACCTTGCTTATGAACAAAAACAAAATCAGTACTTTGAGTCTCTGCAAACACAGAATCATAATTTAGAAAACAAAATCGGTAAAAATGGCGCGAACACTCACCACGAGGCAGGGTTGAATCGGATGGGAAGACGGAGGTTCTGAGCGGCAGCCATCTTGAGAAAAGAGCTGCACATGCTCAGTTGCGAAAAGAGCACAGAGTACAGGAAACTCAGTGTGCGCATAGGCAATCGAGTCCTACGCATGACGTTACGAGCGTCATGACGTCAGAGGACCAGGATCACGCCCAATTAAAAGGGAAATGCACGAAAATTAAAATAAATTTAAAGCTGCAAAACCCAATTTTCTTGCCTCAAAAGATGGAACAATGCCCGAACTTGCAGTTGAAAATAACTTTCACGGGCCCTGGTAACGGCGCCGAGGCCGCTCCCTCCTACGAGGTATACCACGAGTCCGGTGGTGGCGGCTACCCTCAAGATTTGGGGGCAGTGGAGGCGACATAGGGGAGAGGTGGGGGGCTCGATGGAGGCTCCGTTAAGGGGGAACCATAGGTTCGTCCCGGGGAACATTGATGGGGGATTTCAGGGTTGGCACAGAGCGGGCATCAGACAGCTGAGGGACCTGTTTATTGATGGGAGGTTTGTGAGCCTGGGGGAGTTGGAGGAGAAATTTGGGCTCCCCCCAGGAAACATGTTCAGGTATCTGCAGGTAAAGGCATTTGCTAGACGGCAGGTGGAGGGATTCCCTTCGCTTCCCGCGAGGGGGGTGAGTGACAGGGTGCTTTCGGGGGGTCTGGGTCGGAGAGGGGAAGATATCTGATATCTACAAGGTTATGCAGGAGGTGGATGAGGCGTCAGTAGAGGAGCTGAAAGCTAAGTGGGAGGGGGAACTGGGGGAACAGATCGAAGACGGGACATGGGCTGATGCCCTGGAGAGAGTTAATTCTTCCTCCTCGTGTGCGCGGCTTAGCCTCATCCAATTCAAGGTGCTGCACCGGGCCCACATGACTGGGACGAGGATGAGTAGGTTCTTTGGGGGTGAAGACAGATGTGTCAGGTGCTCGGGGAGTCCAGCGAACCATGCCCATATGTTCTGGGCATGCCCGGCACTGGAGGAGTTCTGGAAGGGGGTGGCAAGGACAGTGTCGAGGGTGGTGGGATCCAGGGTCAAGCCAGGATGGGGACTCGCGATTTTTGGGGTGGGGGTGGAGCCGGGAGTGCAAGAGGCAAAAGAGGCCGGTGTACTGGCCTTTGCGTCCCTAGTAGCTCGGAGAAGGATCTTGCTACAATGGAAGGATGCAAGGCCCCCAAGCGTGGAGACCTGGATCAATGACATGGCGGGTTTTATTAAGCTAGAGAAGGTCAAATTCACCCTGAGAGGATCGGTACAAGGATTCTTTAGGCGGTGGCAACCTTTCCTCGACTTTCTGGCTCAACGATAGGGTACGGGGACAGTAGCAGCAGCAACCCGGGGGGGGAGGGGGGGGAAGGGGGAGGGAAAAGAGGGGGGCGGACGATGACTATGTTTGTTTATTTAATTTTAATTTATTCTTAAGTTCTCTTGTTGTTTATTGGGGTTGGGGGGGGGGATGTGATACATGCGTTGATACGGTCTGGAGGGTATTACAGTTATTATGGGTTATTTTGTTGCATTTCATTGTTTGCCGTTATATTTTATATTTTCTGTAAAAAATTCCAATAAAAATTATTTAAAAAACAAAGAAAATAACTTTCACAACACCCTGGAACAAGCAGTTAGCACCACACTAGAAGTTGATATGGTCCTTGTAGACTACGACTCAGACGAAGATTTCATCTTGGGAGATGGCTGCCCCAGTACCAAATCAGAACCACAACTAGAGGTGTTGTACCGTGAAGACCCCGACGATGAGTTCTTCGGAATGGGGAATCTTCAGCCCAGCATATATGACGTCCCGACTCGTGAGTGCGGGATTATGCTGCGGCCTGACGCCAAGAAACAGAGAGTGGTCCACACACCACGAAGGGTCCCAGCCGCCACACAAGATGATTTGTTCATTGAACATGAAGAGAATGATCACAACTCCGAAACAAAAAGCGATGATTTGTCTATCGAACAATACACACAATACTGCTCAGACATGTCACAGCATGTCACAGCATCAACAACACAGTTGAAAAGCTCAATACCACTCTTCTCATGGTAGATGAATCCAATACCATGGTGCCATGGCAGATCGTCGATACATGGGGTGACAGCAATACCCAAGACGAAGACGACGCCACACAGAGAGCACAGAACAACTCAGTTGAGAGAGCACAGATCGACTCTACAACGAGAACACTGCACGACTCCACAAAGAGAGCGATGACAGACTCCACAGAGAGTACGATGACGGACTGCACAGAGAGAGCGATGACAAACTCCACAGAGAGAGCGATGAAGGACTCCACAAAGAGAGCGATGAAGGACTCCACAAAGAGAGCGACACAAGCCTCCACAGAGAGAGCGACACAAGCCTCCACAGAGAGAGCGACACAAGCCTCCACAGAGAGAGCGACACAAGCCTCCACAGAGAGAGCGACACAAGCCTCCACAGAGAGAGCGACACAAGCCTCCACAGAGAGAGCGACACAAGCCTCCAGAGAGAGCGACGCAAGCCTCCACAGAGAGAGCGACGCAAGCCTCCACAGAGAGAGCGACGCAAGCCTCCACAGAGAGAGCGACGCAAGCCTCCACAGAGAGAGTGACGCAAGCCTCCACAGAGAGAGCGACGCAAGCCTCCACAGAGAGAGCGACGCAAGCCTCCACAGAGAGAGCGACGCAAGCCTCCACAGAGAGAGCGACGCAAGCCTCCACAGAGAGAGCGACGCAAGCCTTCACAGACAGCTCGGTGACAGACTCAAAAATGGAAGCAAGCAAACACTCCATAGCGAACGCCATGCATGTACAAGACCATGACGATCTATCAAGCTTATTTGAGCCACCAGAAGAAGACACTGAATGTCTACCCACTGTATGTGAGGCAAGTGATGAAGAAATCACAATTCCCATACAGGATGTGCAGGATCACAGCGACACTGACATGTCTCAGCTTGTCTGCACAGAAGCACTCAATAATCAGAGGACAGCCACCCATGAGTCCAGAGAGACCATGTCAATTGAAATCTTGAAGATTTTGACTCCAGAAGAGGAGCACCAAGAGTCCAGAGAGACCACGTCAATAGAAATCCTGAAGATTTTGACTCCAGAAAAGGAGTACAAAGAGATCACAGATGATTCAAATGAACCTGAAATGACTCCAAAAGAGGGGCATCAAGAAATCAATGATATTCAAGTGAACAAGAAATGACTCTAGAAGAGGAGTACCACGTAAGCAAAGAAGAGGAATCAAATCCACCACAAATGACTGATGTCACCAACATCAATGCAACATCAGATCATTCTCACAATTCTCAAGAAGACACGCTCAATGTAGCAGATACCACAACGGACACTGACACCAATAACTGTGACAATGACTCAAATCATCCACATGGCACACTCTGAGCACAACAAGAACAAAAACCGCAAGAAGCACAGCAGAAACAAGAACAACAGCAACAACAAAAACATGCAGCGCAACAAGAACGACAAAAACAAGAAGCATCCCAGAAACAACAAGCACGACACGATAAAGAACAAGAATAAAAGCGAAAACAGAACCAACAAGCATGACAAAAAGAACAACAAGAACGACAAGGAAAACAACAAAGACAGAAACGACAGAAACAACAACAATGAAACAACGACCTGTACAACATGGAACAATTCTGCACGTGAAGGACAATGCCACAGCACACTGCGAAACAATGACAAGACTACAAACATGCTATGGCATGATAAAGAATCTCACAAATTCACATCTGCTTCAGAACAAACAAGCAAAACAGCTTTCATGAACTATGACATCCAGAATCAATATCACAAACGCAGGAAAAAGTCGGTCAGACAACGGTGCGACACAGAATGGCGACCCGCAATCAAATGGAACAGGGGAAAAAGGTGTCCACATCATTAAACGACTCATCAACAAAGCAGCTGAGTCACGTTCTGACATCAACCTAGCTCTGTTATCGTACCGAGCAACCCCATTGAGCTCAGGACTGTCGTCAGCGCAAATGCTCTTCGGCCGAGACATCCGGACAACCCTACCGGCAAAGCAATTCCGAGACCCTGGCAACGCACCGGTTCTCGACGACACGCGGACACTATGCTCCAAACAAAAACTATACTGCGATCAAAATGCGATCCCACTCAAGGCCTTGACATAGGTGACACCATCAGAATCAGGGACCCAGAAGGCGGATGGTCTGAGTCAGCCACTGTGATCAGGCAGGAGGCACCGCGGTCCTACATTGTCAAATTGTCTGCAGGAGTACTTTTTCGCCGTAACTGCCGGGATCTATTAGAGGTTCGACCTACAACGCCAGTATTTCCCACACTGGACTTGACTGAATCCATTTGTCCACAGGACGTTCCTCTCCACACAATGCCAGACAGTACTCTTGATGACATCAAACCACCATCCCTACTACCACCGTTAAGACATTCCGGCAGAAGCCGTATGGCACCCGACCGGCTAGATTTGTAACGGCACTTCAACACACGCACAAGACGAATATGGACATTTCTCACGATGGACTCACACAGTTAAGTGTTTCTGTATTACTTTAATCATTTTTGAAGTGTGCAGATTTGCATATTCTCACCACTTGTTATGTACAATTTTCTTGAGGCCAGTCTAGAAAACATGTCTAATAAAAGTGGGGGGGGGGGGGGGATGTAGTGATCTGTACATCTGTACAGACATCTGCACATACACCAGGGACTACAGACAGATGTAACAGCCACAGCATCACTAGAGGGCAGCATCAGAGACGGGTATAAAAGGTCCAGCCCAAGGGAGGATCCGCCTCTTTCAGAAGCACAGGGCTAGTGAGCAGCAGCAGTCAGAGACAGCTCAGCATAGGCAGTTTACCTTAGCTTCACTGGTCATACCTCTTGACTGTATTATATCTAGTTAAGCTCCGGAAACAGAACAAACCCACTGAATAAAGTATTTGTGTTAACAGGAAGTCTACAATCTTTATTCAGACTGAGAGAATAACATACTCAGCACCGCAGTCCCAGTGCTAAAAACTGCGCCGCAGGCCACCCATACCATTTTGATCATATTGCCCCTATATTGCCTTCTCCAGATCCTCAGCGAACACCTGCTGCTTCTTAAATTCATCGGTCAAAAAGCTAACCAACGTTTCAGTTGTCCACTGAGGGGCCACCGGCTCAGCAAAAGCTGCCGCTATTCTCCAGCCACCAAGGCTCGAGGAACTGGAGTTTGATGATGTTCACTTGCCCGACTTCTGCTTTGTGCTTTTTTTAACCAGTTATTACTCGAATGAGGGAATGGCATTCCATCAAATTACTCCAAATAATCGCCCTTAAACGGGGCAGAACGGGCCAAAAACCAAATATCCTGGCGAGAGCTACTGCATGTGTTTCTACTCACCACATAGCCACCACCAGAAGTGCCATGACTATTTTTAAGCCATGTTTCCACTATTGCCGCAACATTATAATCGCACATTTCAATTAGTGCTGGTTTTGTTGCTCACCAACCTTATTCACCACAGTTTGCTTACATTACATGCATTTTAATCCTATTCTTTCATTCCTTGTAATCTTTATTAGTCCACTCCTATCTAATACCATTTCCTTCTCTAACTGTACAACACTCTCACTTGATGCACCTTATTCTTCTTTCCACTTCTATGTGCTATTGTCCACCCCCCTACTAAGTTTGTTTAAACCTTCTCCATCCATACTAGTGAACCTCCTCATGAGCTGCTAGTCTCAGTCCTGTTGATGTGAAATCCAGCTTTTGAATAGGTATCTTTCTCCCAGAACTGGTCCCAATGCCCAGAAATCTGAAGCCCTCCCTCTTCACAAAGAACGGAGCTCTGCAAGTTCAGAAGGAGGTCGATTAGAGTGAGTCAGGGAAGCAGAGACATTTTAGACTGTTCTCTAAGTTCTACCTACCCTACCTGTTCTCTTTAATAGTTTGAAAATCTCAATCAATTACCCCTTGACTTCCTAAATTCCATGAAATACAAACTGTGTCATCTCTCCTCATAATTCAACCCTTGGCGTCAGGTATCATTCTGGTAAATCTGCATTGCACTTTCTCTAAGATTAACATGCCTGTCCTAATATGTGGTTCTCTGAATTGCATACAGTACTCCAGGTGTGGTATGGCTAGGGCTTTGCTGAAGCCCCTTGTACGGTAATCCTAGAGAAATAACGGTCAACATCCATTAGCTTTTAAATCTGTTTTTATCTGTTCGTGACATTTTAATAATCTAAGTACATGAACTCTCTTTGCAGCTCCACTGTTTCTAAGTTTTCACCATTTAGAAAGTACACAGTTCTATCCTTTTTAGGTCTCAAACTTACCAACATTGGAACCCATTTGCCACAGTTTTGTCTGTTCATTTAATTTATCAATATTTATTAGTAATGTTATGCTTACTATGCCACCTATCTGTTTCATCAACAAATTCAGATTATGTAGCTTTCCATCTCATCACCTAAGACTTTAATAGCTATGATGAATAGTTGACGCTTGAACAGAAATACTTGCGGGACAGCCATCTGTCCCATCCTGTCAATTAGAGCATCTGCCCATCGTCCCTACTCACTTCAATTCTACAAACTTGAACTTTAGTTCAACAGTCACTTGTAAGGGACTTTGTCAAATGCCTTCTGGAAGTCCAGATAAATATCAATAGCCATTCCTCCGGAACACTACTTTGGTTCAGTAAGCATCAACTAGCCATTAAAAATCCATGGTGTCCATCTCTGATCAGTTGAAAAAAAATTAAGGTATTCAGTTCCTTGTCTTTAGTTTTAGATTCTAATAATTTCCTGACTAACTAGGCTATGATTCCCCAGCTTCCCTCCCTCTCCTTCCTTGAATAGCAGAATGGCATGTTCAAATTCTAATCTAAAGAACTGTTCCTGAAATGTTTCTGAAAAATTAGTTAGGGTATCTGCAATGCTCTAATCTACTTCCTCTAAAACCCTGGGATGGAAACCAATTGGTCCTGGGATTTGTCACAATTTAGTTCCTTTTTTCCCATTACTCTTACCTACATTAACTTTGGTCCTGATTCAATATTAGTTTCCTTGGAATGTCTGGCATGCTGACCTCTTCCTCTCTTATAAGTACTGATAAAAAGCAATTATTCAGCATTCCCACAATTTCCTTATTGTTATCGATAATAGCATTTTAATCAATTTTCATGGGGCTGACATTGCTCCTGATCATTCTATATTTCCGAACTCTAATTCATGTTGATTTTGATATCCCTTGCAAATGTTCTTTTCAGTAGTTCTTACTATCTAGTTTTGTCATCCTTGGTATGTTTCCCTGTTACCAGAGACTGTGCTTTTATTTGCATTTATAAGAAGTTTTTTACTGTCTCTTATGCGGTCTCATCTCTTTAATTGTCTATGACTGTCCTTTCTCGCAAGTAGAATTCTTGCTCCTTAGGGATATAAGCTGGCTTTGTATGGCATTAAATTCTACTTTGAACATGTCCCATTGATCTTCTGTCATTTTACCCATTAACAGACCTGCCAGTTTACCCTGGGCCATCCGTGTCTCATCCCATTGAAATCAGCAGTACCAAAATCTAGAACCTTAGTAACCGTTTCATGTTTTTCCCTTTCAAACACAACATTGAACTCAATCATCTTATGATTGCTATTTGATAAATGTTCAGTACCATTAATCTGTCACTCATTAATAAATCTAATATCATAGAATTTACAGTGCAGAAGGAGGCCATTCGGCCCATCGAGTCTGCACCGGCTCTTGGAAAGAGCACCCTACCCAAGGTCAACACCTCCACCCTATCCCCATAACCCAGTAACCCCACCCAACACTAAGGGCAATTTTGGACACTAAGGGCAATTTATCATGGCCAATCCACCTAACCTGCACATCTTTGGACTGTGGGAGGAAACCGGAGCACCTGGAGGAAACCCACGCACACACGGGGAGGATGTGCAGACTCCGCACAGACAGTGACCCAAGCCGGAATCGAACCTGGGACTCTGGAGCTGTGAAGCAATTATGCTATCCACAATGCATACACTATTTTCATCCTAGAACATATTGCTGCAGAACACCATCCTACACACACTGAAGAAATTGATATGCTAGCATGCTCATTCCAATGTACATAAAAGTTAAAATCCTTCATTTAAATCACTCTGCCTTTACTGCATGCCCTTTGAATCTCTGCATTTGTACAATCTACCACTTTGTATTTGCTACCAGGGAGCCTCGACACAACACCCAATACAATTTTAAATCTTAAATCCTTTTCTATTTCTTTATTCTATCCATAAAATCTCCATTATCTGCTTCCCTTTCACTATATATACTGACTTCAGCGATTTCATCCATAATACCTAAATCTACTCCTCTCCCTTTTTGTTTATTCTTTCCTGGGATGAGGGTCACTGACTGGGCCAGCATTTATTTCCCATCCCTAATTGCCGTAATCACATCATACATTCCAAATTGCATTAGCATCTCCAATTTATTCGATTTGTTCATTATACTCTGTGCTTGACCACACACCCTAACTTTTCCTTTTGCTCTAACATTTTATACATACATTTCTTCTTTCTCTCTTCTGGATTAATTACTTTACATTTTTTGGCTTTCCCATTACCCATGTTGTCTAAAGTATAGTTTTTGACTATTACTCTAATCTCTTCCGTTTCATTGTATATCAACTATTATGTATGCTACCTTTTCTATCTAACCCCTCCTCCCCCACCCTACCCACCTCCTCCCACGCTACTTACAAGTTTAAAGTCCTGCTGAAAGTCCTGAAGGCAGGAAGAAGGATCTGCTGTGCATGGGAAAGACTCCTGGCCAAGAAGTGATACAGAGGAGAAGGCGAGGGAAAAACAGCTCAGGTTCTGTGCTGTACTGTTCTATGTTCTATGTTTAAAATTAGTGGAGATTGATATGTTCAGGGATGAAACTGGGGCCTTGCCGAAGGACTGACCATGCAGGGTCAGAGAGGAGAATGTCAAAGCGGGTAGTAAAAACAAGGCAATGGGTGAGATTAGAAGGAAGGATAAGGTCAGAAGAAAGCAAGGGGAAAGAAGGATCCATAGGGGTGGTGTTATTTAAGAGTTGTGATGAAGCTTGCAGTTCTCGTTACCTGAAAGAAAGAAAATAGCTTTTTTGTTAAAACACCAGATGAGTCGAAGGGTGAAATGGAACGGTGTTTCAGAACTGAAGGAACTGCTGCATTTGATGGAGTATGATTTTGAACATGGATTTTCGGAAGCAATGAAAACAATAGTTTGAGGAATGTGAAATATCATGCAGACATCTGAAATCATGGGTGGCCCTGAAACATGAAGAATGGAATTTCATTTAGAATTCATGAGACATAAGCTGGAGCCAGAAAGGAAGGAAACACAGCTATGAATGTGAGTTCTAGAGTATATCTGATTAAACTTTCGATGGAAGATGGAAAACAAATGAAAGTGAATAAGGTAAAAGAGACAAACAGAAATTCCGTTGGAGGGAAGAGCAGAATTTCAAGGTGGACCAAACTAAGTGTGTTGTAAAAAAGGATTATTTATTGGATCGGGAGCCTTGTTCAACACAAATAAAGGTTGAAAGAGTATAAGTGGTTGAAAGGTAGCTTCTAGAATTATAGGACTGAGACCGCTGTTGCACAGTGTTTACTGTAGCCAAGGTCCTGTTCCACATAAATATACTTTTTTTATAATGAAATTAAAGAATAAAAAAAATGTAATCAGAAACAATTAGAAACAGAAGCTAGGAGCAAGAAATCCAGCAATTTCAAGACTGGATTGCTGCCCAATGACCACCAGAAGTTTGTTCAGAACCATTTAAAGTTTCTGTAGCAAGGGACCCTAAAAGCAGAGTGAAAAAGGGACATGTGAGAGGTGCAAAGATGATCAGAGTTGCAACTGTAAGAATGATAGTTGTAATGATTCGGCATGGGAGACTGAAATTTCAATTAGTTCCCTAGTGGCCCCTTCCTCACACATTCTATGCCATTACACCCCCTTCCTTTGTTCAAGAGAGAAACCATGGAATTGTGCAGGTCAAGACTTTTGCTCTATCCCTTTCATAGCAAACGGAGGCTGTGAAGCAGGTATATAAAAATTCCTTTGTTAAATATACAGAGACTGATTTTAGGTCGACTGAAGTTACTGAGAAAGGCTTTACTTACCGGTGATCCTGAGCTTACTCTTGACACAATAAGGGGCATTTTCTGATCAACTCCACCCTGCAAGTAGACAGTGTAGAGGAGAGGTAAGAAGTGAGATGCTTCAAGATTCTATACACGATATATGATTTCGAAATATTACATTTTCTGTTCAGAATTTACAATGGAAATTTGTTGTTTTTATATAAAGATCTTTTAACCATTACAGCTGTTCAGACTTTTCTTGCTCTTTAAAATATTTTAACCTGAAAGAATCCTGCCAGCATCAATGTAGAAGTGATTGAATGAAGTGGCTCAGTTCAGTGCAGATATAGCTGAATTAGAATAGACCATAGAATTCCTACAGTACAGGTTGAGTTAACACTGACCCTCTGAAAGAGGATCCTACCTAGGTCCACTCCCCCACCCTATCCCTGTAACCCATAACCCAGTGACCATAACCCCACCTAACCTACATTAAGGGGCAACTGATCATGGCCAATTCACCTAACCTGCGCATCCTTGGACAGAGGGAGGAAACCCGAGCACCCGGAGGAAACCCACACAAACTGCCCAAGGCCGGAATTGAACCCGGGGCCCAGGCACTGTGAGGCAGCAGTGCTGACCACAATGACTTTGTGCCACCCCTTAGTTGTGCATAACAAAAATGAAGGATTATATGACTGTATCTACTGGAATTTATTACATTTCACATTTGGTGGGTTTTGCAATTATGTCAAAGTCAGGTCATGACTGAATAATTTAAGAAAAATATTCAATAGATGAACAAAGACAAAATTAAATTAAAGTTGTTTATTATATGCTATTCAATTTAAAAATAATTACAATAGTACAAATATGGCCTCCAAAGCAGTGTGTCAAAATGTAGTCACAGTAAGTCGTGCTATCAGTAAATTACATTGAGCAAAGAACAAATAATTTTCACAATGCGGGGGGTGAATAAAGAAATTTGAACAGTCCATCACTCAAATTAATTTTCCAGCAGCCAGATAGAGAGCACTGGGGCAAGGATTCATGGCTTGTTCATACAACAAGAAAAACAGGAGAGAAATGTTAATTCTCCCACCCCAGATACACCACAACCATAGCGTCAGAGAGGTTTACAGCATGAAAACAGGCCCTTCGGCCTAACTTGTCCATGCCGCCCAGTTTTTACCACTAAGCTAGTCCCAATTGCCCGCATTTGGCCCATAATCCTCTATACCCATCTTTCCCATATAACTGTCTAAATGCTTTTTAAAAGACAAAATTGTACCCTCCTCTACTTCTGCCTCTGGCACCTCATTCCAGACACTCACCACCCTCTGTGTGGAAACATTTGCCCCTCTGGGCCCTTTTGTATTTCTCCCCTCTTAAACCTTTGCCCTCTAGTTTTAGACTCCCCTACCTTTGGGGAAAGCTATTGACTATCTAGTCAAAAATAAATATAATGACCAGAGAATTCTAGAGTTAGTTTGGAACTTATAATTGAACAGTGATAATTAAGAGCTTCTCAATTTCAACCCTGATGTGTAATTATGCCATTTCACTACACTGTGTGTCCTGAAATGTTGTGTTTTGCATTATACATTTTGTTTCTATATATTACAGTCCTTACAGGAACATTAGTAACAAAAGTTACACTTATGGTATTTACCTTTAAATTGAATCCAAATTTTCCTTCTTCATCAGGTATCATTCGAACCCAAAGCAAGCCATCGTCTGGGTTTACCAGATTGGTCTGGAAGGAAGAACAAGTTAACTTTACTGTGCAGGATTTAATGAAAGATACTATTACAGCCTCTCAATTTGCACACTATATAATTATTCAGATCATGCCTTGCAGTTATCCAGTTGAAAGAGAATGTCAAGACTAAACCGAGTGCACTCAACATATACAAATTGGGATAACACTGGGCAGGTGAGAGTGAATTGTTGTTGTTCGAAACATAGAAAATAGAAGCTGAAGGAGGCCATTCGGTCCTTTGAGCCTGCTCCGCCATTCATGATGATCATGGCTGATTCAAGATATCAACTTCAATACCCTGATCCCAAATTTTCCCCCATATCCCTTTAGCCCCAAGAGATATATCTAATTCCTTCTTGAAATTACACAATATTTTGGCCTCAACTACTTTCTGTGGTAGCGAATTCCACAGATTCATCACAGTCTGGGTGAAGAAATTTCTCCTCACCTCAGCCCTAAAAGACCCCTAGTCATGGACGCCCCACCATTAGGAACATTCTTTCTGCATCTACCCTGTCTAATCCTGTTAGAATTTTGTAAGTTTCTATGAGATTCCCTCTCACTCTTCTAAACTCCAATGAATATAATCATAACCAACTTAGTTTCTCCTCGTATGACAGTCCCGCCATCTCAGGAATCAGCTTGATAAACCTTCACTGCACTCCCTCCATAGCAAGAACATCCTTCCACAGATAAGGGTACCAAACCTGCACACAATCCCCCAGGTGTGGCCTCACGAATGCCCTATACAATTGCAGTAAAACATCTCTCTTCCTAAACTCAAATACTCCCGCTATTAAGGTCAACATACCATTTGCCTTCTTTACTGCCTGCTGTAACCTGCACGCTTAAGGGACTGATGCACGAGGACACCAAAGTCTCGCTGAGTATCCACCTCTCTCAAATTTACCCCCATGCAAATAATAATCTGCCTTCCTATTTTTACATGTCTAATCCTAATGTGAACATTTAAATGAAATATCAATAGAAATCACTTATACCTCAGTCATACATTATCCATAGTATTTCTGTGATAACGATTAACTAATTAAAAAAGACACTTGGGAAAACTGAACAAATAAAATTTGTCTGTTTTCATTCGAAATTGACTGTTATACAGTCCTGATTTTTAACATTTATTTTTAAACAGTAGGCTCCTTTTGTTTCTTTTCTTTTTTCTGGTGCCTTCAATCACATACCAGATAGTCAAGAAGGCAGAAAGGGAACCTATGTGAGCATCCGCTGTCAGCCTAAGTTTCAAACTTATTAAAATTCCAATAATGGTGAAGGCAGCAATCTCCCTCTGAAGTTTTTTCCTTTTAATGTTGCAGCTCATAACTGAGATTGGGAATTTGGTTGTGCAATTGCTCGTGTGTGCATTAATGTTCTAATATTCCATGTTACTTGGTCTTGCATCAAACGATAAAACTAATTTTATAAACACAGCTACTATTTAAGACTCAATATGAATTAAAGTGAATTATACCACATTTTACTTTGTGCATAAAGAACTTCCAGAATTTTTGTTATTTTGCCTATCTCGTAATGCCTAGTTCTTCCCACCATTCCTTCTAATATCAAAACTATTGATCAGTATAGCTTGTTTGTTTTGACTTAAGCAGCAGAACCCCTCAGTTCTGAAGGGTCAAATGAAATTTGTCTGGCTACCCGTATTTGCTAAAAATGAGCAGTGTTGTTCATGAGAGTAAAATTTAAGAATCCAGCTGCAAGGTTGGGCTGCCTCTATTAGAGACACTTGCTGTAATACCATTTTTGCCTACCCGCTGATTAGCTAGGACAGTATAGTATTGGTTCCTATCATTGTCATATCTGCATCAAAATAAGCAAATTTAGCAACCCTATTGTGTTTTCTGAGAATGGGCTCTGAGTGTGCATCCATGTAGTATACGGCATTCGTGATTTTGTGTATTGGTTATAATTACTGCTTCAAATCATTATAATCTATGTAATGCAAATAAGACAATTTTAAGAATGCAACATAAAATAATTTAATATTCGGTTGCAGATTGATGGGCTTAGATTTCACATTTTCAGTGCAGTGGAATTAGTACTCTGTACATAATTAGTTGCAATGTGTTTAAGCATTGAATTCAGAAGACAGTATACCGGTAAGTTAATTATATCTATCCATCATACATCAAATTTGGTATGTGAGTGTAAGTTTCAGCAAAAACATTAACAGGAACCTTTCCCCAATGGGCAAATCCATTTACTGCCTATGGTTGTAGTTTCAACTGTTGGCGGCACTGAGATAGAAGTTTCCAATTTCAAGTGTGTAGCACTTTGCCAATCACAGGTTCACTCAGTCTGTTGGCACATCTAGTAATGAATGTAGTTAAGAAGTTTTAACTATTTCAGTTTCTTGGTATTTGTTTTGCACAATTTGCAGACTTCAGGGGCAGGATTCTCCCCTACCCGACGGGACCCGGCGTAGGGGAGTGGCGCCAACCACTCCAGGGTCGGGCCTCCCCAAAGGTGCGGTATTCTCCGCAATTGGCTCCACGCCGACTGGCGCAAAAACCGGCGGCAGCGGCCTTTCAGGCCCGCCGCCCGGCAGCGGGGCTGGCCGAAAGGCTTTCGCCGGTTCGTGCATGTGCCGGCTGTGAAGTCAGCGGCCAGCTGCCGCTGACATCACCACCGGCGCATGTGCGCTGTGGGTTTCTCTTCCGCTTCCGCGGAGGCCGTGGCGGCGGTGGTGGAGAAAGAGTGCCCCTAGGGCACTGGCCCGACCCCTGATCGGGGGGCCCCGATCGTGGGCCTGTCCACCGTGGGGGCACCCCCCCCGGGGTCCGATCGCCCCCCCCCCAGGGGCCCGGTCGCGCCGCCGATCCCGCCGCCACCAGAGGTGGTTCAAACCTCGGCGGCAGGAGAGGCCTCTCAGCGGCGTGACTTCGGCCGATAGCGGGCTGGAGAATCGCCGCAGTGGCCTCGCCGATCGGAGTGGCGTGATTCCCGCCCCCGCCACTTCCCGGGTGGTGGAGAATCTCTGCTACGGTGGGGGCGGGATTTTCGGCGGCCCCGGGCGATTCTCCGACCCTGCTGGGGGTCGGAGAATTTCGCCCCTGGTATATATTTGATTTACACATTGAATGCTAGAGTACCCCCCTCCCCCGGGAATAAACAAACGGAGTGACTGGGAGTTTGGTGAAGTGGGGGTGGTGAGGTGTCGGAGGTGCTATTTTCCCTTTGCTTTTTCTATCTTTCTTACCCTTTAGGGTTGGGTGTTACTCTACAACAGGGAAAGGAATTATCTGTTTCGTGAGAATTTGGTATGTGGTTAAGTTCTGCTCTTTCCCCAAGGTGCATAACTTCGTGGTTATTTAACAAAATGTATAAAAGCACCATAAATAAGTAACTAATTTAGTTAAATGATTATTTAAAATACATTAAGGATGGCAGGACTGGTGATGTGTCAAGGCTGCAGCATATGGGAGCTGCTGGATAACATTGTGATCCAGGCAAATACGTCTGCAGTAAATGTTTAAGGCTTGAGGAACTTTGGCTCAGACACTGAGCTGCAGGCTGAGCTGCAGACACATCAGGGAGGGAGAGTTACCTTGGATGCTTTGTTTCAGGAGGCAGTCACAGATATTAGGATATTAGGATGGTTTGGAAAGGGGTCAGGGACATGAGGATGTGACTACAGCTGAGGCAGGTCAGAGACCCCAGAAGGTAGAACTGCAGGAGTGTCAGCCTTTGCAATTGTTCAACAGGTTTGAGATTCAATCAACTTGTCTGCAAAAGTGGGGCTGCAGGGTGAATGAGCTGACTGGCTACGGCACTGTGGTGCAGGAAGCCATTCAAGTCATGGAAGCACATAAAAATGCACTGGTGGTAGGGGACAGTATAGTGAGGGGGATTGACACAGTTCTCTGCAGCAAAGAGCCACTGTCCAGGCAGTTGCATTTCCTGCCCATTACCAGGGTTTGGGACTTCTGTTCCGGACTGGAGAGGAACTAACAGTGGGAGGGGGAGGATCACATTGGCGTAATCCATGTAGGTACCAAAGAAATGGCTGGAGTAATAGCAGATGCACTGGCGGTAACTTTCCAAAATTCGCTGAACACTGGGGCAGTCCCAGAGGATTGGAAAACAGCAAATCTGACGGCACTGTTGAAAAAGGGAAGTAGACAAAAGATGGGGAATTATAGACCGGTTAGCTTAACCTCTGTCGTGGGGAAGATGCTTGAGTCTATTATCAAGAAAGAGATAGGAGGGCACCTCGATAGAAATTGTCCCATTGAACGGACGCAGCATGGATTCATGAAGGGCAGGTCATGCTTGACGAATCTCTTGGAATTCTATGAAGGCATTTCGAGCAAGGTAGACAAAGGGGACCCAGTGGATGTGGTGTACCTAGATTTCCAAAAGGCCTTTGACAAGGTACCGCACAAGAGGCTGCTGCATAAGATAAGGATGCATGGTGTTAAGGGTGGAGTACTAGCATGGATAGAGGATTGGTTGTCTAACAGGAAACAAAGAGTGGGAATAAATGAGTGCTATTCTGGCTGGCAATCAGTGACGAGTGGTGTGCCTCAGGGATCGGTGTTGGGACCACAATTATTTACAATTTATATAGACGATTTGGAGTTGGGAACTACGTGTAAGGTATCCAAGTTTGCAGATGACACAAAGGTGTGTGGCAGAGCAAAGTGTACTGAGGACTGTAAAACCTTACAGAGGAACATTGACACATTGGGTGAGTGGGCAAAGGTCTGGCAGATGGAGTATAATGTCAATAAGTGTGAAGTCGTGCATTTTGGTAGGAGTAACAATAGAATGGATTATTACTTAAATGGTTAAAAAGCTGCAGCATGCTGCTATGCAGAGGGACCTGGATGTACTTGTGCATGAGTCACAAGGTTGGTCTGCAGGTGCAACAAGTAATTAGGAAGGCAAATGGAATTTTGTTCTTCATTGCGAAGGGGATTGAGTTTAAAAGCAGAGAGGTAATGTTGCAGTTGTACAAGGTGCTGGTGAGGCCACACCTGGAGTACTGTGTGCAATTTTGGTCTCCACACTTGAGGAAGGATGTGCTAGCACTAGAGGGGGTGCAGAGGAGGTTCACTAGGCTGATTCCAGAGTTGGGGGGGGTTATCGTATGAGGAGAGGCTGAGTAGATTGGGATTATATTCACTGGAATTCAGAAGGTTGAGGGGAGATCTAATAGAAACATATAAAATTTTGAAGGGAATGGATAAGATAGAAGTAGAAAGGATGTTTCCACTGGTAGGTGAAAGTAGAACATAGCCTCAAGATTAGGGGGGGGGGCAGATTTAGGACTGAATCAAGGAGGAACTTCTTCACTCAGAGGGTGGTTAAAGTATGGAATTCCCTACCGAAAGGAATAGTAGACGCTACTTCATTGAATATATTTAAAGATAGGGTAGATGTTTTTTTGAAAAATAAAGGAATTACGGGATATGGCGAGAATGCGGGAAAGTGGTTCTGAGACCACGAATAGATCAGCTATGATCTTATAGAATGACGGAGCAGGCTCGAAGGGCCTGACGGTCTACTTCTGCTCCTAGTTCTTATGTTCTTATGACACAGGTAGAAAGAGGAAAGAGGTTCTGCATAGAGTGTTTGAGGAGCTAGGCGCTGAACTAAACAATGGAACCTCCAAAGTTATAGGCCAGGATCCTCGCTTCTGGGGACTAAGTCCCCACGCCGGCCGGAAAACCGGCACCAATGACTCCGGCATCAGCGGCCCCCCAAGGTGAGGAATTCTCACCTGTCTAGGGGGCTAGGTGGACACCGAAGGGGTTGCCGCCTCTCCAGTCAGCACCGAAGGGACGGCACAAATTTGTGCATGCGCGGATCGGCTAGCATGATTCCGCGCATGCACACACTGGTCGGCATATTCTCGCGCATGAGCGGGGGGTTCTCTTCTCCGCTCCGGCCTCTGGGCAACATGGCGGAGCCCTACAGGGGCCCGGCGCAGAAGGAATAAATGCCCTCATGGAACAAGCCCGCCCGCAGATCCGGGGCCAGGCCACCCGACTGCAGCTGAGATCCCCCCTGCACCCCCGCCCCCCCCCCCCCCCCTCCCGAGGACCGCCCACGCATACTCACCTGCGAGGTCTCGCTGGTGCGCGAGTTAAGTGATTCACGCTGGCAGGACTGGCCAAAAATGGACGTCCGCTCGGCCCATTGGGGCCTGGAGAATCGCCAGAGGGTTCCGCTGTCAACGGCCCCCCACCAGCGCTGCGACGATCCTGCTCCGACAAAAAGCGGCGCCGGAGAAGATGGTGGGATTCGGGCCTCCCACTGGGGATTCTCCGAAGCGCCGGGAGGTCGGATAATCCCGCCCATAATGTCTGGATTATTACCCGAGCTGCATGCAAATTGGCATAGGGTACATAAAACTAGAGAGATGCATATGTAGCTCAAAGACTGGTATGGGAGAATTGGGTTTTGGTTTGTGAGGCACTGGGATCAATACTGGGGAAAGTGGGAGTTGTACCATTGGGACGGCCTGCATCTGAACCAAGCTAGGAGTGCGTTCAGGACAGTTTCCTCGAACAATAAATTGTAGATCCAACCAGGGTCGGGCTATTTTGGGTCTGGTAATGAGGCAGGTTTAATAAACAATCAGAGTAAAGGGGATCCCTTGGGAGACAGTAGCCAACATGGTAAAATTTAGCATTCAGTTTGAGTGAGAAACTTGGATCAGAAAAAAGGGTGATTACAAAGGAATGAGGACGGAGTTGGCTGGAATGGGTTGGGAAAGAAGTTTAGCAGAAAAGACAATGGATAGCAATGACAGACATTTATGAAAATAATTCATGACACAACATATATGTCTGTAAGGAAGAAGGATTCTAGGAAGGGGGTAAATCAACCATGGTTAACCAAGGAAGTTAAGGATAGTACTAAATTGAAAGAAAAAACATACAATGTGGCAAAGATTAGTGGTGAGACATAGGATTGGGCACGTTTTACAAACCAACAGGTGGGAAGGCAAGTGTTGAAGATGACACAAAGATTCTACAGAGGGATAGAGACAGATTGAGGGCAAAAAACATGGAATAATGTAAGAAAATGTAATGTTATGCACTTTGATAGGAAGAATAAAGGAGCTGAATATAATTTTTTAAAGTATTTATATTCAACAGATTATCAACATTTTCACAATACAAAAACCCCGGCCAAACAGAAAAAACAGAGATCCGCCTCCCCCTCCCCCACCCCAACGGTAACCAACTCCCAAAAGTGCACGATGAACAAACCCCCCAAATTGTAGAACTCCTCCTTCACCCCCCTCAGGTCAAACTTCACCTTCTCCAGGGTCAAAAACACCATGTCCCCCGCCCCCATCCCACACCGAGGCACAGGGTGGAGAAGCTGATCTCTACTCCAAGACCCGCCTACGAGTGATCAGTAAGGCAAAAACTAAAATATCTGCCCCCTCCTGTAGCTCGGGCCGATCCGACACCCCGAATATAGCTTCTAGTGGACCAGACTCCTCATCCACATTTAAGACCCCCGAGATTATATTGAACACCGTCCCCCAAAATCTTTCCAGCTTCGGACAGGACCAAAACATATGAACATGATTTGCAAGGCCCCTCCCACATCACTCACTGACATCCTCCACTCCCTCGAACAGCCGGTTCAGCCTTGGTTTGTGAGGTGCGCCCAGTACACTACCGTCAGGTGTTATCAGCCCCAACCTTGCACATGAAGTCAATTTATTCACCCTCCACAGCACATTCCAGCACAGTCCCACGTCCAGCGCCTCCCCCAGTTCTTCCTCCCTCTTTGACTTAATCCTTTCCATAGGCAGCCTATCCTTCTCCAGGATCCTCCCGTAAATTGCCGAGATGACCGCCCTCCAACTGGCAGCACCTTCTCCAGCAACGAGGAGGCCGGCGCTATCAGGAAGGTCGGGAAAACATTCCTTGCAAAGTCCCGCCTGTATAAACCTAAACTCTTCCCCTCCCCCTTGCCAACCCATGCTTCTCTCCCAGTTCCTCTAAGCTCACGAATCACCCCCAAGGAACAAATCCTTCATTTGCTTAATCCCTCTCCATCACATTCCTGAAACCTCGCATCCATCCCCCTCTGGCGCAAACTCATGATTCCCCCAAATTGGCATCCCCTTGATTCGGCCCCAGCTTAAAGTGTTATCTAAACTGCCTCCAAATCTTCAATGTGACCACCACAACCAGACTCACCGAGTACTTTCCTGGGACATCAGGAGCGACGCCATTGCCTGCGCTCACAGCCCCGACCCCCTACAAGAGCCCGCCTCCATTTTTTCCCACAAAGCCCCTCCCATTTGCTCCAACCCCGCACCTTCTCCGCATTCGCCGCCCAATAGTAATGCAGCAAATTGGGAGGCCTAGCCCCCACCTGCCGTCCTCTCTGCAGTACCAACCTCCGAATCCTGGCCACAATCCCCCCCACAAATGAATGAGGAAAGGACCCCTGAAGGACTTAGGTAAAAAGACCGGCAGACATTGGAATAAGAACAGGAATCGCTGCCTACACCCGGTCCGCCAACAACAGAGGGAGGCTGTCCCACCTCAGCAAATTGGCCTTCACCCTCCCCACCAAGCCAGTGGAATTAAACTTCCAAACCCTGCCCAATCCTGGGCCACCTGCACCCATAAATACCTGAAGTGGGTTGCGGTCAATCGGAATGGCTGCCTCCTCACCCCGCTCCCACCCCCAACGGGGAAAGCATAAAATACTCGCTTTTCCCTCGATTTAATTTTCCCCCCCGAAAACGTCCTGAAGCTCTGGAACAGTTCCATTATACTCCTGACCGTTGCACTCGGTTCCGAAAAATGCAGCAGCAGAACATTGGCATACAGGGACACCCTGTACTCAACCTGCCCCCTCTTCACTATCCCCTTTCACAACCCCGAGCTCCTCAGCGCAATAGCCAAGGGCTCTATAGTCAATGCAAACAGGGGGGGGGGGGGGCATAGGGCATCACACCTCTGTGCAGTGTGAAATACCCTGAATTCATGCTGTTAGTACACACATTCGCCATCGCCTCCTTATACTGCAGCCACACCCACGCCACAAACTTCAGCCCAACTCCAAATCCCTCCAGTACCGTCATCAAATAACACCACTCTACTCGATCAAACGCCTTCCCCGCATCCAGCGCCACCACCACCTCCTGTCTCCCTTCCCTCCACTGGATAAAGGACCACATTCAGCAACCTCCTTATGTTCAAGAGCAACTGCCTTCCCTTCACGAACCCCATCTGGTCCTCCACAATCACTTCGGGAGACACCCTTCCAACCTTAATGCCAACACCTTTGCCAGTATCTTGTCATCCACATTGAGCAGAGATAGGGACCTATACGATCCACACGCCACTGATTCCTTATCTTTCTTCAACAGCAACAAGATGGAAGCCTGCCCCATCATTTGTGGCAAGACACCCCGACCTATCGCATCTTCAAACATTCTCATCATTAACGGTGCCAGCTTGTCCTTCAATTTCTTATAAAATTCAGCCGGAAACCCATTGGGCCCCATCGGCATTCCTACCTGCATCCACCCAATCGCTTCCTTCACCTCCTGCTCCCCCACTGGCTCCTCCAAACTTGCCCTAGCCCCCTCTCCCAGCCTTGAATACACCAGCCTGTCCAGAAATTCCCTCATCCTTTGCTCCTCCTCCGGTGGCTCCAACCTATACAGATCCCGATAAAATACCTCAAATGCTTTATTAAACTGCTCCGGAGCTACCATCAACTTCCCTGTCTTATCCTGTACCCGAACTATTTACCTTGCCGCTGCCTCCCTCCCGAGTTGGCCGGCCAAAATACATCCTGCCTTCTCCCACATTCGTAGACAGCACCACTCGCCCTTCTCAACCGACGCACCGCTCTCCCCGGGGACAATTGGTCAAACCTTGGCTACAATTCCTTCCTCTTTGCTAGGAGACCCAGATCGGGGTCCCCAGTGTACCTCCATCCACCTCCAAAATCTCCTCTGTCAGTCTCTGGTGTTCTTCCCCTTCCTCCTTATCCACCTGAGCCTTGAACGAGATCACCTCCCCCCTCACTACCGCCTTCAGAGCCTCGCAGACCACCGACTGCGAAACCTCCCCCGTGTAATTAAATCCCACAAGCTCCTCGATCACCTTCCCAATCTTGTCACAGGAGGTCCAGTCCGCTAACAACCCCACGTCCATTCTCCACCCCGGCCTCGGGCTAGCCCCTTCTCCAAAACCACATCGATCCAATGCGAAGCGTGATCTGAAATCACGACTCCTGAGTACTCCGACCTCCTAAATCCAGCCAATAGCACTTTTCCCACCATGAAAAAGTCAATCCTCGAATACACCTTGTGTACTGGAGAGAAAAACGAATACTTCCCTCGGATGGAAGAAACTCCACGAGGCCACGCCTCGCACCTCGCTCAGGAGCCCAGCCAATGCCTTCAAACCCTCGACTGGACTAGCAAGCACGGCCGGGACCAGTCTACCTTCAGTTCTAACACCATGTTCCAATCCTCCCCACTATCAACTCGTGGGTGTCCAGATCTGGGTCGGCACACAGCCCCCTCTTCACAAGCCCCGCATCAACCCAGTTGGGGCCATATATGTTCGCCAGTGTCACCAACCTCCCCTCTAGCTCATCCGTCACTTTCTCATACCTGCCCCCTGATCCGCTACCACCTTCTCCATCTGAAACCTCACCCTCTTGCCATCAATACCCTAGCCCCCCCACTCCCGAGCCCTACTGTCAAACCCTAAGTGAAACACCTTACTCACGCAACCTTTCCTAAGTCTCATTTGATCCTTCACCCTCAAATGGGTTTCCTGCAGCATAATAAAGTTGGCCTTTAAACTCCTCAATCTCTTCACCGGGACCCCTCATGTTCCCGCCACTATTCTGACCAGGGGTCTCTCACTGCCCCCTGCCCTTCCTATCCACCATCATCATAACCCCGGGCCCTGCCCCTCAGGCGTGACCCGCCCCATCCTTTTGCTACCATCGAACCCCTCACCCATCCCAGAATCCCTTCATCCACTTACTCTTGCAAGCACCTCTCCCAGTATTGATCCCATCTTTCACACCTCCCAGACCCATCGAAACCTGTTCAACCAGGTTCCAATGACCACGGTCCCTCTCCCACCACACTCACATATATTAGCCAACCTTCGCTTACTAGTGCGCAGGCCCCTGCCCAAATCCCCTCCTCCATAACCCAGGCGTAGAAAAACAAACAAAACCGGTGCAAAATTGTGCAGAAAACACACATAAACCGAAGGCCCACAAGACTTGTAACCAACTATAAACAAAGGTAACTACACTCCCCCGTTCAACCAACCCCAAACCCATACATTCCCACCATTAAATACAAAACGAGAAACAACGAAAAAGAGAGATGAAGACTAAAATCATTCCCCATCCCCTCAGTCCAAGTCCCAATTCCAGTTCCATCGCTCATTTCAGTCCCCATCCTCCGGCCTTCATGAGCGTTTCTGCCGCCTCCACCGTTTCGAAGTAGAAATCCTACGAGTTGTGCGTCACCCTCAACTTTGCAGGGTAGACCACTCCAAAAGCTCAAGCTGTTGCTGTACAGCATCACCTTCATCCGTCCGAATGCCACCGCCAGTTCCACTGTCAAATCTTTGTATATTCAAATACCAGCCACTTCCCACTTCACCTCTTGCTTTTACTTCGCCTAACTCAGGACCTTCTCCTTCACATGAAACTTATGGAAGCAGATTATGTCTGCCCTTGGTGGCTCATTTGCTTTCGGCTTCAGCCTGAGCGACTGATGCGCCCTGTCCAACTCTTATCAGGAGGGTACTTTCCCCTCCCCCATCAGCTCTGCCAGTATCTTTGCAAAGTACTTAGCCGACCTTGGGCCCTCCACCCCCTCAGGTAGGCCCACGATCCATAGATTTTACCGCTTTGACCTGTTCTTCAGGTCCTTGGCTCTGAGCCCTTTGTTAGTCTCCGTCACCCTCCGCAGCTCCTCACCCATTGTGCTGTGACAGAGCCTCCTCCAACCCCTTCAACTGCTCTCCTTGCTCCCATACCTTGGCCAATGTCTTTGACACTGCTGCCTTTATTGGGGCAATCGCCTCCTCCATCCACTCTTTCATCGCTGCCATCATCTCCCTCCGCAGCACTTCCATGTGCTTAGTGAACTGTCTCTCAAATTCTCTGGCCATCACCTCGATCAGAGTTTCCATTGTTAGGGGTGCGGCCCCACCCAACAATCCAACTTCCGCCATCTTTCTTCATGCCAGACTCACCAACTCACTCATCAGCCCTTTTGCTCACCCCTTCTTTCCAGTGCCCTTCTTCTGGGTCTTCGACATCTCCCACCTTCCTTCTACCTTCCGACACCAGCTCATTCAAAAACTGCCCCCGAAACCAGGCATTAAAATCCAAAAACCAGAGCCTCGAGCAGGCGCCACCTAATGTGCGACCTCCACCTACATGCCGCCACCAGAAGTCCAAATATTATTTAAAATTGAGAAAGACTGCTGAAAACTGCAGCACAGAGGGATTTGGGGGTCCTCGTGCATAAATCACAAAAAGCTTGCATGCAAGTTCAGCAGGCAATAGGGATGGCAAAGGAATATTGGCCTTTATTTCAAAGGGAATGGAGTATAAAAATAAGGAAGTCTTCCTAAAACTATACAAGGCACTTGTTAGATCACACCTGGAATACAGTGAACCATCGTGGTCCCCTTATCTTCAGAAAGATATGCTGGTATTGGAGGCAGTCCAGAGAAGGTTCACTAGATTGAACCTAGGTATGGAGGGATCTCCTTATGGAGGAGAGGATGAGTAGATAGGGCCCTTAGTCACTGAGATTCAGAAGAATGAGGTGACCTTATTGAGACAGAAGGGATTCTCAGGGGGCTTAACTGGTTAGACGGCGAGAAGGAGAGTCTAGGACCAAAGAGATCATTTCAGAGAAAGGGGTCACCCATTTAAGACAGCAATAAGGAAGGATTTCTTCTCTCAGGGGGTAGTGAATCTGTGGAATTCTTCGAGAGGTGTAGAGGCTGAGTTGGCAAGTATGTTCAAGGCTGAGATAGACAGATTTTCAATCAGTAAGGGGATCAAGAATATGGGGATAAGGCGAGAAAGTTGAGTTGAAGATTATATCAGTCATGATCTCATTGAATGGTGGAGCAGACACGATGAGCAAAATGTCTTGCTTCTACTCCTATGTCTTATGGTCTTGTGGACAATTTGCTAACTTGTAACAAAATAAATTTAGTTTGAAGAAATTCAAAACTCCTGGCACGGTATGAGGGAAGATGTTTAGGCGTCCAGACATTTTTTTTACAATGGACAATCAAAAATATGTACATGCTCAGACTACTACATTTAGCAAATTGTAAGCAGAGTGGTAGCTGTGGGATCAATACCAACTGCAAACCTAGAGTTTTGAGAGGCTGAGAAATTCAAGTGAAAGGTTTAACAAAAGTAACACTGGACACAATAAAGAAAAGACTAAAGACAATTTGATGGGTAATTCTGAAATATCTTATTTTAAACATTAGAAGCATAAGTTACTATGAAAGATTATCTGATTTTTTAAATAAATTAAAGTTGGTTTTCTTCTGTTTGCTTTCATTTGCTGTTCTTCTGACTCAGAATTTGCAACTGACTGCTTAAGATAGTTAATACTATTTACGCCTTACAGGCACATGCAAATGCATTACTTTTCCATGTTTATTCATACCCTACAAAGACAAAAGCAACCATTTAAATTTTATATAAACAGGCCGGTACATGTGGAGCTAACTAGAATGAAGAATTGCTGCTGGAGTCTTCATTTTCCCATCAATTTAATTGCTATGTAAACTGATATAATGATAGATTACATTTTGCTTATAAAATGAAAGCTGCATTCAGTTTTGCAAACCTTGTCATCACAGTAGTATTGGCAAGGGGCCGTTTCATCGGCATTTGGTGCTTTCAATCCATAGGTCTCAAGAAACTGCAAGTCAACGCCATCCAGCGGGTGTGAAACAGACACAGATAGGTGATCGTCACTTGGTACAACAGTGTCAATGCCATTTTCCGAATGTGTGAATGATCGCCGTTGTCTTTTGATGCAATGAGAGAACTGTTGTTGCATTTCATCCCCTGCAACTAGCCTACAAATAAGTTAAATAAAATAGAAAGTCATGGGGTAGAAGACATTTAAGTTAAAAGTAATCACAAGGACATAAGCATAAAACTCACAATTAGGAAACATTTTACTCAAATTTGTAATTTTAACACACATTACGTATGACATTGGCCAAGGACTTTCTGAATCAGGGCCTTTCTTGACATGCAGAATTAGTTAGACAACTTCCTGCATCCATCCAACTTGGAAACGTTCGCATTGTAACTTTCTGGAGGTGTGAGTTAATAATGGTGTGGCAAGGAGAAAGGGCATCTCCTCCTTCGTGAATAGTGAGAACAACAGGACATCTCCTTAACCAATGAAGCTTAACGATCGAGAAAGAAATCTAAAGTAGGAGAACGGAACCTGAACAAGCAGATAGAGGATGAATTAGAGTCAAATCAGATACAGAAAAATAAATATATAAAACAAAAGAGTAGCTACGGTAAACATTGGTCTTTTAGAGGATGAGAAGGGGAATTTAATGAGAAATTAGGAAATGGCTGAGGCATTGAACAGGTATTTTGTGCCGTTCTTCACAGTGGAAGACACAAATAACATACCAATAATTGTTGGCAAGGAGGTTATGGCAGGTGACCATATGTGCAGAATTAGGCCACTCGGCCCATCGAGTCTGCTCCGCCATTCAATCAAGGCTGATATTTTCTCATCCCCATTCTCCTGCCTTCTCCCCATAACCCCTGATCCCCTTATTAATTAGGAACCTATCTATCTCTGTCTTAAAGACACTCAGTGATTTGGCCTCCACAACTTTCTGCGGAAAAGAGTTCCACAGATTCACCACCCTCTAAGAAATTCCTCCTCATCTCTGTTCTAAAGGACCGTCCCTTTAGTCTGAGATGGTGTCCTGTGGTTCTAGTTTTTCCTACAAGTGGAAACATTCTCTCCACGTCCACTCTATCCAGACCTTGCAGTATCCTGTAAGTTTCAATAAGATCCCCCCTCATCTCTCTTAACTCCAACGAGTACAGATCCAGAGTCCTCAGTGGTTCCTCATACGACAAGTTCTTCATTCCCGGGATCATTCTTGTCAACCGCCTCTGGACCCTTTCCAAGGCCAGCACATCCTTCCTTAAGATACAGAGGGTTAGATAGGGTGGACAGCGAGAGCCTTCTCCCGCGGATGGAGGTGGCTAGCACGAGGGGACATAGCCTTAAATTGAGGGGTAATAGATATAGGACAGAGGTCAGAGGTGGGTTTTTTATGCAGAGTGGTGAGGCCGTGGAATGCCCTACCTGCAACAGTAGTGAACTCGCCAACATTGAGGGCATTTAAAAGTTTACTGGATAAGCATATGGATGATAAGGGCATAGTGTAGGTTAGATGGCCTTTAGTTTTTTCCATGTCGGTGCAACATCGAGGGCCGAAGGGCCTGTACTGCGCTGTATCGTTCTATGTTCTATGATACAGGGCCCCAAACTGTCCACAATACTCCAAGTGGGGTCTGACCAGAGCCTTATACAGGTGAGAACCTAGAAACGATCATCATCAGTGTAGTAGTAGTGTTGGGCAAGCTAATGGGGCGAAAGGTGGCCCTGATAGAATGCATCCCAGGATACTAAAAGAGGTGGTGGGGGAAATAGCTAATGCGCTCGTGGTAATTTACCAAAATTCGCTGGACTCTGGGGCAGTTCCAGCAGATTGGAAAACAGCAAATGTGTCGCCACTGTTTAAAAAAGGAGGCAGACAAAAGGCAGGTAACTAAGGCCGGTTAGCTTAACTTCTGTAATGGGGAAAATACTTGAATCTATCATTAAGGAAGAAATAACGAGACATCTAGATAAAAATTGTCCCATTGGGTAGATGCAGCATGGGTTCATGAAAGACAGGTCATGTTTGACTAATTTAGTGGAATTCTTTGAGGACATTACGGGCGCGATGGACAATGGGGAACCAGTGGATGTGGTGGATCTGGATTTCCAGAAGGCATTCGAGAATGTGCCGCACAAAAGGCTGCTGCATAAGATAAAGGCGCATGGAGTTATGGGTAATGTATTAGCTTGGATAGAGGATTTGTTAAATGACAGAAAGCAAAGAGTGGGGATAAATGCGTGTTTTTCTGGTTAGCGATCAGTGGCTCGTGGTGTGCCTCAGGGATCAGTGTTGGGTCTGCAATTGTTTACAATTTATATCGATGATCTGGAGTTGGGGACCAAGTGTAATGTGTCAAAGTTCACAGATGACACTAAGATGAGTGGTGCAGCCAAGCGTGCAGAGGACACTGAAAGTCCGCAGAGGGATATAGATAGTTTAAGTGTATGGAGAAGGGTCCGGCAGGTGAGTTCAATGTTGATAAATGTAAGGTCATCCATTCTGATAGGAATTACAGTAAAATGGACTATTATCTAACTGGTTAAAAAAACTGCTGCATGCTCCTTGTGTATGATTCACAAGAAGTTGGTTTGCAAGTGCAGCAAGTAATTAAGAAGGAATTTTGGCCTTCATTGCTAGAGGGATAGAGTTTAAAAGCAGGGAGATTATGTTGCAGCTGTATAGGGTGCTGGTGAGGCCACACCTGGAGCACTGTGTACAGTTTTGGTCTCCGTACTTGAAAAAGGATGAACTGGCACTGGAGGGTGTGCAGAGGAGATTCACTAGGTTGATTACGGAGTTGAGGGGATTAGTTTATGAGGAGAAACTAAGTAGACTGGGACTATACTCATTGGAATTCAGAAGAATGAGGGGGATCTTATAGAAACATATAAAATTATGAAGGGAATAGATAGGCTAGAAGCAGGTACGTTGTTTCCATTGGCGGGTGAAACTAGAACTAGGGGGCATAGCCTCAAAATAAAGTGGAGCGGATTTAGGACGGAGTTGAGTTGAGGAGGAAGTTCTTCACCCAAAGGATCGTGAATCTGTGGAATTTCCTGCTCAGTGTAAGAGTTGAAGCTACCTCGTTAAATGTTTTTTTTTTAATAAATGTTTTTATTGGGTTTTTGAACAAGGTATAATTACCGTTATGTACACAGAATAAGAAACATATATATATATATATATATATATATACACATATTTAGAAGAGAAGGGCACACCCCAACATAGAATACAATAAAATATGAAATAGACTAACTGGTGGGGTACTGTGCACCAGCTCGACAGCGGCAGCTCTGTGCATCTGGCAGAATTATTTACACCCGTTAAATGTTTTTAAGGCAAAGGTAGATGGATATTTGAACGGTAAAGGAATAAAAGGTTATGGTGGGCGGGCGGGCAAGTGGAGTTGAGTCCGCAGAGAGATCTGCCATGATCTTATTGAATAGCGGAGCAGGCTCGAGGGGCCAGATGGCCTTCACCTACTCCTAGTTCTTATGGTCTTATGTTGAAGAAGAAAGATTGGATTAAGAAAGAGAGAAGTAACAGAGAAGAGTGGCTTCATAAAATTTCTAAATGATTTACATGCAGGAATGAAATTCAAAAAATCTGAATTGGACAAAGTAGTTAATTTTCATTGTATTAGTAATGTTCACATTGTTATGTTCCAGACCTGACTCTCTGTTACAAGTTTATTGGCAATTAATTTGCAAATTCAGCATTTCTTTAAAACGATTGGAAGGCAAAGGGCAAGATACTATTTGTGTGAAGCAAACTTTGGAGCTGTATAAATCAACCAATAAGTTCTAGAGATTCACAAATCACGGCATTATCTCTTAACCCCCTGAACTTGCTGGCCAATTTATACATTAATATCGATGTGCATGATTAACATGGTGCTATTTTTCCAGCAATATCTAGCCCACTATAATTGGCAGCACTTTACAAAGGGTGGAGGAAGAAATAACAAACTTACTTTGGTGATTGTTGTTCCTCTGACCTGTAAAGGAATTACTTGAAAATTACTTCACTCAATAGAATGATATGCATACTTTGCGGACATACAATGTAACTTTATTATATTTGTGAAAGCAGAGAAATTCTGCACTTTTCATAATCATACAAATTCTGTTCAGAAGCAGGAAGCATGAGATATTAATCCAAATGTTACAGATGAAATTTTGTTTTAATTTTGTGTTAATATATATTGCCATTTTTATTACTACTTACAATTAGTTATACTTGCTCAATAATTTTGCCTCTCAATTTTGTCATAAATAAGACTTTGTATATGTAAGGTGTTTAACAAAACGAGTTTAACAAAACAGCATGAGTAACAGCTATACTTGCGTTTCAAGGAAATAACTGGCTGGAAAGGTTAAAGATACTTCAAAAGTTACAATCAACTAATCAAAGGTGAGTTAGGTTTTTTAAATATCTCAGAAGTTTTCTATTTCAAATTCGTAGAGCGACAAATAAAATCTAGTGTACATTAAAATTTCTTCCAAAATAATTTCGCTCCCTAATGGATTATTCAATGAAATAAAGAGATGCAACAAGATCCACTTACACATCATCTTTTGTATTGGACAAATATCTCAGAGCAAAGAAAATGGGCACAAACCAATGGAGAACAGGTATTATACCACTGATATGGAATGTATGAGGAGGACAATGCCAAAAAGAGTGAGCAAGAAGGTTTTTGAAATAATTTTGAAAGCAGGGAGGAAAGAGGTAACACGAGATTGTGGGACATCTTGGGCATGCTAATTGAAAGATCAGCTAATCAATGATAAAGCAAAGATGACGAGGAAAAAGGAAGAGACTAGTGTCAACTAATGTGAAGAAGAAAGCTCAGCTAAGACTAAGCAGCATGCGGAAGTTCCCATTTGCAGAATTACTCTGCCATGGAAGTTTGAAAAATTGCAGGGGTGATAAAAGAGCACGGAGGAATTGATGAGTAAAAAAAGCTTTGGTTTGCCTATATTAAGCTGCAGGAAATTCTGATTCATCCAAGACCTTAATTGTGGACAAACCTCTGAAGAAGTGAATAATAGACCAGGAAATAAAAGACCTGGAAATGTACAGTAGAGTATTCATAAGAAATCGTATCTTCGGCTGATTGACATTGCCACTAATGGGCACCATATAAAAGGAGAGAAGAGGATCAAGGGTGGAGCCCGGTAGTATAATGAGGGAGACCCACAACACAGGGAAAGTCAGGGTAGATAAAGATAAACTATTTCCACTGGTTGGAGATTCTAAAACTAGTCTAAAAATTAGGGCTAGACCGCTCAGGAAAGATGACAGGAAGAACTTATTCGCTCAAAGGGTGGTCGAGGTTTGGAACTCTCCCCCACAAAGAGCAGTTTAAGCTAGATCAGCTGTTAATTTTAAATTGGAGATAGATAGGTTTTGTTAAGCAAAGATACGAAGGGTGAGCCAAAGGAATGTATATGGAGTTAGGTCACAGGTCAGCATGATCTCATTGAATGGTGGGACAGGCTCAAGGGGTTGAATGGCCTACTCCTCTTCCTATGTTCCTAAGGTAGAATAGGCTGACTGGCCTACTCCTGTTCCTATGGTCCTAAGATAGAATAAGTCACGGGACGATACAAAGGCATGGATTTTTCCTGAACACACTTTCAGCAGCCGGCTGTTGGAATGCTGGTAGTTCCGGCATGAGGTTGTGACTAGAGATTAGGTGTCTCAAGACAGCCAGAAGGCACTGGGCTACAAGATGGGAAAGAGCAATTCTCCTCCTCCTGGCCTTAAAAAAAGAGGAACTTACCTTTTAGATCCTCATCAGCTCAGTAACTAAAATGCTGATTGGAGCATGCACAACTCATGTCCTGCCCAATGTAAATCTAAAATGGCCACTGAAGTCCTAGGTACTAGTCACTGGACTATTAATGCAGAAGCAAATTCCACCACAGCAGCTGGTGGAATTAAAGTTCAATTAATTAATCAAAATAAAAACTGGAACAAAAACTAGACTCAGTAATAGTGAAAACGACACCATCGGTATTAGTCATTAAAAACTCATCTGGTTCACAAATGTTCTTGCACTCCTTATGTGGAATGGCCTACATGTGGCTTCAGACCCATAACAATGTGGTTGACTTTTAACTACCTACAAAGGCAATTAGGAATGGGTACATCCCATGAAAGAATAAATAAGATACATCATAGGATATCAAATAGTATTTTAAATTGGCCAACTGCCTGTTTCAAAGACTACTTTGTAGCTATGCCCGTTAGAATATTTTGATGGACTCAGTGATGTAATAATAACCAGTGCTGGACCATCGCCATTCCATTTTAGTCAGATGGGAGGCCTGAAAATTGAGCTGTCCTTGGGACAATTATGAACGGAAAAAGAGACTGCAGTGCCACAAAATTGGAATACATGAAATAAATGCTGGAGGAGAATAGTTAAGTGTGTCAAAGGCAGCTGACAACAAATATGTGGTTGGGCAGTGGCATATTTACAGTAATAGAAAACATCATTGTTGACTGATCACAGCAGTATTCCTACTGTAGGAGATACAGAAATCAAATTTCAGTTTGAAATGGGGAGTATTCGGAGAGAAGTGCAAAGAATTGTGCAGCAATAGATTCTCTGATGTTCAGGTAAACATCCTAAATTTTGGTGGGGCAGAATCAACGTATTAAATATCTAATTTACCATTTAATGGGCAGTCACTTATTAGGGACAAAGCTATTTAAGTTCGCCCATTCTACTGCTTTGAACTTTCCTGCAGAGTTTAACATCTTCCACTATCTCCTAAGTCCTCAGTTACTTGCTTTCCAAGATCTTAGCCATAGTGTTTTGACTGTGTAATATGCAATTAAAGCTTGCTGCCCCCATGGCATTCCAACTGAGGTCTTCAAAGCTGGTGGGTTTTTACTCACATCAAGACTCAACAAATTTTGGAGGAAAAAGAACTTGCCCGACCACCACCTTGATTTCTAGAGTTATTCAGATTTTTGATAGACAAGGGAGTCAAGGGTTATAGAGGACAGGTTGCAAAGTGGAATTGAGGCCACAACCACATCAGTTATGATCTTATTCAATGGTGGAGCAGGCTTGAAGGGCTGAATAGCCTATTCCTGCTCCTAGAGTCCTATGTTCCTACGTGAAACTTTTACCTGGTCTGCAAACTTCAATATTGTAGAGACACATTTTGGCTATGGAAAAGGAACATTTTCAAGACACATCTATCCCACCTCATGAACTGTCTACTGACGGCAATATGGAAGTAGAGGCAGAGATAGGCGATGTTTTGACGGTAAAAGAAGGTAATTTTGGTGACAGAAGAAATGTGGGAAAGGTGATATGCAGCTAGGGTCAACAAAGTAGTCAGATTATTGCAGTGATGCGAAAGGTAATCCACAGCAGAGATTGAAAGCCAACAAAGGAGAGAAAATATACACAAAGCATATGTGGTCACATGCAGCTTTTGTTTTCAGGCAAAGGGATGAAGTGTGAACGTAATAAATACTGCCTTGATCTAATTCCTTCCTTTTATGTCAGGTTACAGGTGCGGTAAAGTTGTACAACAGTCTGAAATTAACAATAGAAAAAATTGAACAATCAGACCGAAATACGATATCCTCAAAAATGAGCTTTCAATGGATACAGAACTAATAATTATTTCATAAATGTTATCTATCCCAGGAGAATAGAAAATTAGTGACTTTGTTGCAGCAAAGTATATAAAGCGTTGTACTAAGTGTCATTTGAAAGGCTTGTTGCAGTCAATAAAATCTAATTCCATGTAAACATAACATCAAATAATTTTATCTAAAAGTAAAATAGATGACAAATAAATGCTAGCAATTTATGGAGAACGAATACAAGCCCGCTTCTTGAACCAGTCTGATGTTTCAAGTAATCCTGTAATTCTGAAAATGTAGACTGTCACTGTAAAGAGCTACTGTAATAGGACAAGAGTTGTAGAACATTACTATCAAATAGCTGTCAACATTATTGCTATTTGGCAGAACTAATTCTAAAATCCACCCAAGGCTAGAATATTGCTTCAATGTCTGGAAAGGCTCCTTTTAACTTAATTTCACACTCTGAGACAACTTATTGCAATGACAGCTGATCTAACTCGCATCTAATCTATTTTCCTCTCTCACAACTTCTCTCTATTTAACTAGTTTCAATCCAAATCACTCTTTGAATTCCTTTGGGCTTCTCTTTCTCTGACAATCTATAGGTTGAGATCTAAGCTCAGTGCCATCTATCTGCTACACCATGATTTACTTATTATTCTGCTACATTTTACAATTGAGCTGGTGGCCTATCTATTTTAGATTCTTCCTTTAAGAACGTATTTCACAGACAGGTCTAGTTTGCTTTTTAGATGTAACATGTCGCCTGTAGTTTAAACAAAAGTATTCTTGGCACACTCATGCCTGTAACGCTGAGTCAGTTACTTAACAAAGACTTTTTTGTCAACTAATGGTCTGATCATATTTGTTGGCACTGCCACTAGATTTCTAAAACATAATCACAGGAAAACACTCTGATCCCCTACAAACTGCAGAAATGCTGTGGCAACAATATGATGATTATCTTTATTACACATTACTGAAATTACATTTTCCTTACATAGTATAGAAATAATTTAACCCCAAGATCAGTGAGTAATGACTTTCAATAAAAATCCAAAAGGGGTTACTTCATATTTATGCTCCGAATACAAGTCTCTTGCATCAGAGTACATTCTTGTATTGCAGTGTGGCAGAAGACAAAATGTTCCGAAATGCTGGTCAGTAGCTTTGTTCCTCATACAAGCTATTTTGCTGCAGGGAAACCAAATCCACACAAGGAGAGTACATTAAAGCAACAAGAACCAAACCACAAAGACAATAGCAATATTGTGTGGAATTTTATTGCTGCCCAATCAGCAGGATCTCTGGCCCCACTGAAATCAATGGACTTGACGGTTCGCTACATTTACTGCACCCTCCCCCCTCCAATAGGATTCCACCCATCATCTCGGTATATCTTCAAGTTCCAGGAGAAAGCACTAGCCTAAGTGAATAGGGCTTGATACGAATTAGAGTAGCAGTTTGGATTAGCTTAGTTTTGGAGTCAGTGATGTGATGGAGGTGAAAACCGACAGCCTTTTTGGCCTGGATGATCAGAAGCTCAACTTAGAGTCAATATGCTTAAGCCTCAAAGTTGCCAGGGAGTTGCAAGCCATTGACAAGTGAATGGGACTTGATGTAAATTAGGTTACTGGCAGCAGAGTTTGGATGAGCTTAAGTTTATGGAGGGTGGAAGATGGGAGGGAGGCTGCCCAGAAGCGCATTGGAATAGTCAAATCTAGCGGTAACAAAGATACAGGTGAGAGTTTCAGCAACAGATGAGTTGAGGTGGGGCAAAGACAATGATGTGATGGAGGTGAAAACCGGTAGTCTCATGGCCTGGATGATCAAATGCTCATCTTAGGGTCAAATATAACACTAAAGTTGTATAATCTCGTTCAGCCTCACAGTTGCCAGAGGGAGGGGTGGAGTCAATGGCTAGGGAATGGAGTTTGTTTCAGGGACCAAAGACAATGGCTTTAAACTTCTCAATATTCAGTTTGATTAAATACATTTTCATGCTGGCAATTTTGAAGCAGAGGAGGGTTAAGTGAGGTAGGTGTGAGGTAGAGCAAACCCTCCACGTGCCTTCAGCATACACATGGAACCTTTCTATGTTTTTTTTGCATATCACCCAGGGACAGAATGTAGATGAGAAATATGAATGGATCAAGTATAGATCCTTCAAGGACATCAGAGATAACGCTGCAGGAGTGAGAAGAGAAGCTAGTCTGAAAAGAGGCATAGAGGAGGATAGTGTGGTGAACTGAACCAAGGGCTGTAACAGGCTGAGAAGGACAAGGGTGGATTGTTTATCATGGTCACATAAGATGTCATTTGTAACTTAGATAAGACCTGTTTTAGTAGTATGGCGTAGGAAGAAACCTAATTGGAGCAATTCAAGCAGGCAGTTCTGGGAAACAGGAGTAGGGATTTGATGGGACTTAAAAGGGGAAAGGAGGTTGGGAGATTGAGCAGCAGCTTGTGAAAGCAGAGGGATGAAGATTTGGTTTCCTCAGGAGAGGGCGATGATGACAGCTTTTCGGGGGTGGGGGGCAGGAGGCATGGAGAACAGTGCCTGAGGAGACAACTTTTAGCAACTATTTTGAGGGCCAGGAAAGGATCCTGGGTAGTCCAAATATTGAGTTGAGTGATCAGAACGCGTTCTCATGGGCAAAATAAATTTGTATAGGTTATTTACGGCCGATTGAGAAGAAACTAGAGAGAGATGCAAGAAAAAGAAACAGCTTGCAGCTCAGCCTAATCAATTCATAAGAAGGTTTATTTGCAGCAACCTGCTTTTTTTGTATACATTTTGCTCCATGCATTTTTTGTTATTGCTGGGCAATTTTTCGCTACCGATCCTTTACTTAATTATTTGTGCTTGGTGTTGACATTTAAATTATACTGTACATAATGGTGAGGGTTTCAGATATGACACTTTAAGTATTTGGTCCATATTGATCACAACACTGGAACTCCCCAATACAGAGCCTCCACAGGAAAGACCTGCCTTTGTCACCTCTGTTTCTCAAAAGTGGCTGCCTTGAATTACATCAGCAGCAGTACAATCTGCAGACATCTGGAACAGAAGCGAAGTTTTCACATCACCACAACTTCAAGTGGCATATCAGGCAGTTGTATCAAGCAAGTGACAGATATTATTCTTGCAAAGGGTAACATCTTCACCTGGGTAAAGCTGCATCAGCTAGAGCATAGAATTGTCAATTATATATTGATCATCATGGGGAGCACGGTTTGATCCAAGCCCCGGGTCAATGTCCTTGTTGTGGAGTTTGCACATTCTCCCAGTGTCTGCGTGGGTCTCACCCCACAACCCAAAAAGATGTGCAGGGTAGGTGAATTGCCACGCTAAATTGCCCCTTAATTGGGAAAAAAAAAGAAGTGTGTACCTAAATTTACATATTAAAAAAAAGAAAACATTATATATTTATCAGATCGTAACTGGCCAAAGAAACAGTCTGCATGTCAGTTATCCAAGAGACGGACATAATTATCTTTTTCCACAGCATTCCAGGACATCTGCAATATTTTAAGAAACAACACGAAGATGGGTTATTTTTTTAAAAAGGGGGCTATTACTTGCAGACCATCCTCAGCAGAGAAACACAGACGCGCAGATGCTTTACACTGGTTTGCTGTTCATTGGCTCCCATTTCTAGCAACAAAAATGTTCCATTCAGCCTACATACAATGGAAGAGTGTGTTTTGCAGTAGGGCAGTGGTTGAGAACATGGCCCTAAGGGTGTATTTCGTAACCTAGGTTTGAGCCAAGACAGCATGTTAATTTCACTTTTAAGCCAGAATCCTATGGGTTGAAGCCCCACTCCAGGGTTTAATGGAGCATAAAATCCATTAATGTAAAACCTTCTCTGACATCTTTAGTAGTAAAAAGATAGTATGGCACTATTTTAAAAGCAGGTAATTATTCTTGTGCCTTGGCCAACTTTCATTCTTCAAACAACCAACGAAAACACAACAATCATTTAATTTGCTGTTTATGGGACCTGGCTAGAACAAATTGGCAGCAGTGTTTACCTACAAAGTGACTGTAGCAATTCACTGGTTGTGAAATAGTTCAGGATGTCTTCAAATTGTGAAACCTTTCGTATAAATGCTGGTCCTTCTTTAAGGAGGTTGTCAAAGTGGTTGTCAGTCCTAAATAAGTGCTAATTCCATCAGAACACAACCATTGCTAAGCCAGTATTGCCTCTGCTGGATAAGCAGGATCATGAGATGATAATTACTGTTTATCCAAAGACCTTCTGTATAGTAAATTGGTCTCTGGGTCACAACATCCTGCTCAGCTATACCTCCACTATACCTACAAGGTGGTGGGTATTGACATTGACAACTGGAGAGACTCACGAAAGTCTGTAACTTTTGAAGAACCACTGTTTGGAAGGGCATTGGAAGAGGTGAGCAGAAACTAAAAGCTCAAATGGCCAAGAGGAGGACCCAGAGAAAACCAAGGCCAATTAATCCTGTACCTTTTCAGCCCACTGTCTTTCTCAGTAGCATATGTGGCAGAGGCTGTAATGCCAGAGTGGAGCTCCTGAGCCAACTAGGTGATGTTTAAACCAGAGTTAGCCATCTGGTGCAAAGCATTGCCTTACGAGATGCAAGGCTGCCACATTGGTGTGATTCTGTTAGGATAGACACTGAGTGGTTGGTCCCCCCAGCTGGGGAATCTAGAACACGGGTTCACTGCCTTAGGATAAGTGGACCAAGATGAGTAGAAATGTCTTAAATCAGAGTCTGGAATTTTCTATCCAGAGGGGTGTGGATGCACCATTATTGAATGTATTTAAGTCTAGGATAGACCAATTTATGGGGTCGCAGGGATCAAGGGATATGGGGTGCAGGCGGAAAAGTATCGCTGAAGCCAAAGGTTTCAAATGATCCAAACGATCATATTAAATGGAGAAGGCTGGACAGGCCGATTGGCCCTATTTCTTAGCGTTTTAAAAATAGAAGCGCTACACAAATGCTACACCATAGTCACCACTACAATTTTAATAATGAGTACTAACTTTTAAGTACAGCTGTTTAACTATTTTTCATGCTCCCCAGCAAAGTGTATTACAGACCAAACTCTATTAATAGCCTGTTCAAATTGGGATAGGTGTTATCGTCAGGCAATTCAGTGAGATAAGCTCCCTGCTGCCATTGCTACAGGCTTACTCAATTTTGATACACTTGAGCATTAGACTAATGCTGGAAAGCATGATAATACATCTGGTGGTGGTAATCATTTGCTTTAGGGAGGCTCTATAGAGGCGGAGTTAAGTCTTAAAAAATCTTAAAAGTTAATTGAGAAAGCATACCTATTGGCCTTAAGCTGAGCATTCCACTCCATCACAGTTTAGAAGCATTTTTAAATAGGATTCTGTAGTTCACAGACAAGAGCCACTGAGAGGAAACTAGAATTCTGCGAAGACAATGGCCTTTTGATGATCCCTTGGATTTCTTGCCAGAGATGATAGCATCGAAGAACAGATTCAACAAAACTTTTGCCAAGCAAAGTTTTGAAAGAATTCCAAGTTAATTGAACTATTCAAGAAAGGAGAGAGATAAAAGGAACAGTAGGCCAGTTAGCCTGACATCAACTGGCAGGAAAATGCTGGAATCTAATACTAAGGAGGTGTTAACAAAGCACTCAGAGAACATCATAAGATGAGGCGTGAGGGAAATTTTTGAAATTTGGGGGAGTGTAACTAGCAGGGGATATAACTATAAAAATATTAGCATTGTCGTAGATCTGTGCAGCAACAGGTAGAAATCTGCCCAGTAACAGCAGTAAAACAAATGTAACAAGTCATGATGGGATATGATCTGCTGAGCAACAGGTGTCATGGTTTTGCCCAGAAACAGGTAGAAATATGCCTCGCGCAGCAGTAGTTACCATTCAAAAGGCACGGGATGTAATTTTAAAAGATACAGATGTCTGGACATACAATATGTAGTTGACAGCACCCTCAGAAGTGGAAAGGCAAATTTACACCTAACAGCCTGCGTGGCCAGTCCCCAATCCAACATTCAGGAGCCTAGACTAGCATCTAAGTCTTAGAGTCAATGTCATGCAGAAACCTTCATAAATGCAGTTTAAATATCTTCACTGGATCAGGAAAAAAGTTTCCCAGACTTGAATATCAACCTGGTGTTGTGAATTTGACTTATAGATTTACTTAATTTGGGTGTTGTTTGGGAAATGAAGAAATCTGAAAAGTTCAGGGATAGTAGATATAATTTTGCACAAGAGGTACATTCTCCATAAACTGTGTGTGTTTAGTGATTCATCTACTTAATTATCCTAGAGTATTGTAGTCCTCTTCACGTGTAATTGCCTTTTCTTTAATTTAATAAATAATCTTTAATAATTGTTATATGACTGGGCTTTTTATTCTGATTGGGGCTTCACTTGACTCCTCACAACATAAAAAAAATTATATACTCTCATGAACCAGTGTTCTAAGTTGGGATACCCTCACAGATACCATCAGTGTGATCCATGCATATACAGCAAGCAATTAAGCCAAATGGCCTATTGGATTTTACTGCAAGAGTGCAAAAGTACAAGCATAAAGATATCTTGCTACAACAGTACACACCTGGAGTGAGACCACACCTGGAGTACTGTATAGAATTTCCAAGGAAACAGAAACTAGGAGTAGGCCATTCCACCCTTCGAGCCTACTCTGCCATTCAATAAGATCATGGCTTATCCTCCATCTCAATGCCATATTCCTGCTTTCTCCCCATACTGCACTCGCATAATAGAAGGATTTACTTGCCTTGGAGCTGGAGCAGCACAAGTTCCTAGACTGATTCCTTTCTTTTATGGAAAGGTGGAGTAGAGTGCACCCATATTTTCTGGAGTTAAAAGGAATGAGGGGGGACCTTTGACTAGATGCATGCCGAGAGGCTGTTTCCCCTGGTTGGAGAATTTAGAATCTAGCAGAGTTTCTGGATAAGGGGTCAATCACTTAATATGGAGATGAGGAGGATTTCTTTTCACTCAAAGGAGAATGGCTTTTTGGAATTTGCCACAAAGAGCTTTGGGTGGTAAATCGTTCAGTACATTCAAGGCCGAGATAAATTTTTAGACTTCGAGGTTTGAGTCAAGGGATATAGGAACCAGAAAAGAAGTGAGGTTGAGGTTAAAAATCAGATTTTACTGAATAACGGAGCAGTCTCGAGGGGTCAAAAGACCTATTCCTGCTCCCATTTCTTATGTTCTTTGCTTATGCCAGAGTTCCAATTTCTGCCCAGCAACCTCTGTTTAAATTGTCTAAGTTAGGTAGAGACAGGACTGGGCATAACCACAGTCAAGTCCACTGATTTTCTCCCTTTTCTCTCCTCTTGAAGGTTTACACATGAACAATAGATACTTGGTTGAAACACAAATCAATCAATTAACTATTATTTTTATTTCCAATTGATTCAAATTAATTGTAATAAATTACATTTCAACCTTACGTGACCATGGTATTGATGACAAGTTTACATCGCAGTTTCCATATAAAATTTGGACATAGAAATTTATAATAGGAATATAAAAATAAGCACTTGAAGATGGCTGCTGAATTATATCTACTTGTTCTGGTCCAATTTCCGTCTATCTTAACCTCAAATATATTCAACAATGGAACTTCCACAATCCTCTGGGATAGAAAAGTCCAAAGATTTACAACTCTCTAAGTGAAGAATATTTTCATCTCAGTCCTAAAGGATTAACCCCTTATCCTGAAATTGTTACCCACGCCTTAGATTCCCCAGTCAGAGAGCCAACCTAGTCTTCCACCTAGATATATTCTAAGCCCTTGCTACCCTCAGTGTTTCTTCCAGCGGGTGTTCAACATGGAGCAATAAAAGTTAATTTGCTGAGGAAGGGGTGTAGGTGGTAATCAGCAGAAGATTTCCTTGCTCACTTTTGGCCTGAAGTCATAAGAATGCATAAGGTCCACAGGACTCCCAGTGTACTTGCCTGACTATATCATTATGCCTTTTAGCTCTGATGAGTTTGTCCTGCTGGTGAGACAGGGGATACTCATGGACAGTGATAACCGAATATAGCCATGATTTTCCACTCCCATCCGCAGTGGGTGTCATGATGGGTGGGAGGGGAAAATAGCGTGAGAGCACAAAAGTAAATTTTACGATGTTAGATAGATAGATAGAACATACAGTGCAGGAGGTCATTCGACCCATCAAGTCTGCACCGACCCATTTTAGCCCTCACTTCCACCCTATCCCTGTAACCAATAACCCCTCGCAACCATTTTGGTCACTAAGGGCAATTTAGCATGGCCAATCCACCTAGCCTTCACGTCTTTGGAGTGTGGGAGGGAACCGGAGCACCCGGAGGAAACCCACGCACACACGGGGAGAACGTGCAGACTCAGCACAGACAGTGACCCAAGCCGGGAATCGAACCTTGGACCCTGGCGCTGTGAAGCCACAGTGCTATCCACTTGTGCTACTGTGCTACCCTGATGTTGTGAAACCAGTTCACAATAATGCTGTCAATAGGGCATGGTGTTTTTCCCACCGTGCAACTTCAGGAATGTCTTTTGCATACATTTTAATGTCACGCATACTTATTAAATGGGGTGCTCGCCGGAATCGTCTCCCCACGCCGAATCAATAGGCTATGTCGACATGCATTAGGCTGACGTGTTTCACAATGCTAAATAAGCAACGTGCACCTGGCAACATGCACTTCACCAAGGGCTTCGAGAATCATGCACCAACTTTGCACCATGCAGCACCTGTGACATCTTGGGTTCAGCTCAAGGCCTCTCTGCCAACACCACATTGCATTTGGGGACGGTTACCGGGCAAGGCTCTGCCTAACACACCAGCACTAAGGCAGCAGTTGTCCCAAGCCAGCTGCAGTGCCAGACCCCCAACTGTGGAACAAGACAAGTCTTGCCATATTTTTATTGTTTTTAATTGGATGCTGATCTTTTTCTCACAAATTAATTTAAAACTGGGAGTGCTGTTGGAGCACACCCACTCACCCCTCTCACCTACTCCCCTCTCACTCCCTCTGACCCACTCACCCCTCACTCCCTCTGACCCACTCACCCCTCACTCCCTCTGACCCACTCACCCCTCACTCCCTCTCACCCAGTCACCCCTCTCACTCCCTCACCACTCTCGCGCTCTCTCTCAACCACTCACCCCTCTCGCTCTCACCTACTCACTCCCCCTCTCTCTCACCCACTCAGCCCCCTTCTCTCATCCAAACACTCCCCTCTCTCTGTATCCACTCACCCCACACACGCACACAATCTGTCATCCATGCAAACACATGCAGTCACCCCATGCACACATACAGACACTCACCCCACGCGCACACACACAAACTCTCACACCGCGCATACAATCTCTCCCTCAACGTCTGCAAAACGAAAGAGCTGATCATTGACTTCAGTAAGCGACGTATCGTACACACCCCACTCTGCATCAATGGTGCCGATGTAGAGATGGTTGACAGCTTCAAATTCCTCGGTGTGCACATCACCAACAATCTGTCTTGGTCCACCCATGTCGACGCTACCACCAAGAAAGCACAGCAGTGTCTATACTTCCTCAGGAAACTAAGGAAATAAGGCATGCCCACATCAACTCTTACCAACTTTTACAGATGCAGCATTGAAAGCATCCTATTTGGCTGCATCACAGCCTGGTATGGCAACTGCGCAGCCCAAGACCTGTGAACGCAGCCCAGTCCATCACACAAACCCACCTCCCATCCATTGACTCCAAAGATGTGCGGGTTAGGTGGATTGGCCATACTAAATTGCCCGTAGTGTAAGGTTAATGGGGGATTGTTGGGTTACGGGTATACGGGTTACGTGGGTTTAAGTAGGGTGATCATTGCTCGGCACAACACCGAGGGCCGAAGGGCCTGTTCTGTGCTGTACTGTTCTATGTTCTATGTTCTATGTTCTATCTACACCTCCCGCTGCCTGGGGAAAGCGAGCAGCATAATCCAAGACCCCTCCCACCCGGGTATTTCTCTCTTTCAACTTCTTCCATCGGGCAGGAGATGCAAGAGTCTGAGAACACGCACTAACAGGTTCAAAAACAGCTTATTTTCCAGACTCATAAACGTCTTTATTATGCACTGATTTGACCTCTTCACAATTCTTCTCTACTGAATAGTACTGCACACCTGTGTGCTTCACCCGATACCTGTGTTTATGTATTTACATTGTGTATTTATGTATGCCCAATGTTTTTTTTCATGTACAGAACGATCTGTCTGGACTGTACGCAGAACAATACTTTTCACTGCCCTCGGCACACGTGACAAAACATCAAATCTAAATCCAAACCACAGGCACACACACGTGCGCGCTCGCCCCACGTGCGCGCTCGCCCCACGTGCGCGCTCGACCCACGTACGCGCTCGACCCACGTACGCGCTCGACCCACGTACACGCTCGCCCCACGTACACACTCGACCCAAAAAAAACACTCGACCCACGTAAACACTCGACCCACGTACACACTCGACCCACGTACACACTCGACCCACGTACACACTCGACCCACGTACACACTCGACCCACGTACACACTCGACCCACGTACACACTCGACCCACGTACACACTCGACCCACGTACACACTCGACCCACGTACACACTCGACCCACGTACACACTCGACCCATATACATACGAACCCCACGCACACACACGAACCCCACGCACACACACGAACCCCACGCACACACACGAACCCCACGCACACACACGAACCCCACGCACACACACGAACACTCACCCCTCAAAGTGAGTGAGGATCTGCATGTCGGCTACTCCATGCCCAGTCTGGGATTTCTCTCTTTCATTATGTGCATGCTCTTCCTGCATCAAGGCAGATGGAGAAAGTGTGAGCAGGGCGTATGCCAAGGCTAATGATAAGGATGTCTGGCATGTGTGTGATGAGTGGAGTGATGGAAGGGATGAGGATTAGAGCTCGAGTGGCTATGATGTGAAAGTATGTGGGAGTGAGTGGTGCTGTGTCTTGAGGTCGCCGTTTGAGAGATCAGTGTGAACGTGTGATGGGCTGGTGAGTCCATGAGAGTAAGGAAACGAAGGGCTTACCCTGGCAGCAAAGGTAAGATCATTCATCCTCTTCCTGCACTGGGTGGCTGCCCCCTTGTGGGCGAATTAGAGACTGGCCTTCAGCGTTCCAGCATACCGTAATGTGGCGACTAGGGGATTTTCACAGTAACGTCATTGCAATGTTAATGTAAGCCTACTTGTGACACTAATAAAGATCATTATTATGTTTCCCATGGATGAATATTTAATGAGCGCTGCAATGGATGATATGATGTGAAAACTCACCATTGCAGCCAGCTGGAAACCTGCCATTTCTCAAAACTGTGGCAGCACAGTGTGCAAATTGGAAAATGTCATCCTCTGTCAGGCTGTTGCTGGACTATTCTGTAGTCACCCAATTCTAGATATAATGAGGAGGACTTTTGCAGGGTTGACTGCCTTTGTCGTGTCTGAATCTGATGCAGTGGTTTGGCATTGGACGATTTGCCCTGTTTTTATTCTTCTTTTTGTGGCAATTTAATACAAATGGTCTGCATTTTTCAGAAGGAAGTTAATTTAAAAAAAAAAAATTTAGAGTACCCAATTCATTTTTTCCAAGTAAGGGGCAATTTAGCATGTTCAATCCACCTACCTTGCACGTCTTTGGGTTGTGGGGGCGAAACCCACTCAAACACGGGGAGAATGAGCAAACCCCATACAGACAGTGACCCAGAGACGGGATCGAACCTGGGACCTCGGCGCCGTGAGACTGCAGTGTTACCACTGCGCCACCGTGCTGCCCCGAAAGAAGTCAATTAACCACAGGGCCATGGGTCTGGAATGACATATAGACCAGACCAGGTCATGATGGCAAGTTTACTTCCCTTAAGGACATTAGTGAAGCAGATGAGTTCTTAATGAAAATCTGGTGGTTTCATGGTCACTGATACTAGCTTTTTATTACAGGTTTATTTAAGTAATTGAATTTACATTGCCCAATAACCATGATGGAATTTGAAGTCATGCCTCTAGATGAAGGATTTTCAAACTTAAGGTCACAACCCACAAGTGGGTCATGGAGCGATTGGTCATGGTGATCCCAGTCGCAGGAGAAGTGCCCAACGGACACGACTGGCTTTCAAATTGAGAATGTCGGTCACGACCGGCTATTAAATACAAATGATGGAGTCTTCCCACCAGAAGTGGCGGTAGAAAGCAGGTCACGCACAAACGTCATGCGCCCTGTACATCTGTGCTTTGGCCGCAAAATCACGGAGGATAGATTCCTCCATTTTGTAGCTACCAGTAAGCAAGTAGCACTCACCAAATGTAGCTTCAGGGAAGGCTGGATATTGTAAAAAATTACAAACTGTAGTTAATCATAGTTTATTTTTACTGCACATTGCCTGCTCAATTAATGAACTAACATGGCACCATTTGTTGTGACTCTTGAAGTGCAGCAATTACTTTTTTCCACTCTAACTTCTAGGGCGCGATTCTCTGACCCCACGCCGGGTGGGAGAATCGCGGGACGGGTGGGAAAATCGCGCGAGTGCCGGGCGAATCACGCCACGCCGCTCTGGCACCCACACGCGATTCTCCCACACCCCCCAAAACGGCGTGTCGCGTTTTGCGACAGGCCGCTCGGAGAATCTCCGCTCCAGTCGAGCGACGATTCTCCGGCCCGGATGGGCCGAGTGGCCTGCCTAATACGACCGGTCCAAGCCGGCACCAACCACACCTGGTCGCTGCCGGCGTGAACAGCGCGCAACCGCTGCGTGTGGGGCCTGTGCGGGGCAGAGGGAGAATCGAGCACCAGGGGGGTGCTCAGGAGGGGTCTGGCCCGCGATCAGTGCCCACCGATCGTCGGGCCGGCGTCTCTGAAAGACGCACTCTTTTCCCTCCACCGCCCCGCAAGATCACTCCGACATGTCTTGCAGGGCAGCGGAGGGGAAGATGGCAACCTGCGCATGCACGGGTGATGTCATTTAGGCACCGCCGGCCGCGTCATTCAGGCGGCGCCGCTTTGACGCAAGCGTCAAGGTCTGGCGCCCAAGATTGACGCGCCGCCACTCCTAGCCCCCTGGGGGTGGGAGAATAGGGGGCAAGGAGCGGCCTCGGACGCCGGAGTGAAACACTCCGGGTTTCACTCCGGCATCGGCACTTTGTCTCCTTTTGGGAGAATCACGGCCCTAGAGTTTCTTATCTGCCAGACAGAACTTGATTTGATTTTCTGGCGTAGAAGGAAGAAATCAAAGTTGCTCTTGGCATTAGGAAACTATGGGCAGAAATTAATGCACTCTCCTGGTGCTGAATTTGGAGGCGGGGTGTTTAATTGGACCCTTGGGGACTCCGCTGACTTCACGGATCTTCTGATTAAGTCAGGGGTAGGAAGGTTTTTTGCCCAGACATTAATTGAGGTCCACTTAAGGGTCTCATCCCAATACCATTATATTGAACAAGCAGCAGGTGGCTAAGATGTCATATGAGAAGCCCAAAACGTGCGACCAGTTGCGTTTGCTTATGGATTTCCAGTTGGTGGATGGGCTATCCTTCAAAGGCCATTGGGAAGAGGGGCTGCTAAGAGTCACTCGCCCTGCCCCTTCTTCTGATCACTTTCCTCCTCAGTGAGCAACCCCATGTGACCCACGTCCCACAGTGATCTTACGCCCCCGCTGAATGCATTACCAGCAGCAGTCACTGCTCACATTGGTACCAACGAGCAACAGAAAATCTCTGTTTTGCCAGCAAATCTTTAGGGGTGGTATTTATGGCCTGTGGTCCTAAATCCTGGGAATTGCAGTGGGTCTTCACCAATGGGAGACAGCGTGGAGCTCCCGCTTATTCTGGAGCTGGCAGGTGAGACCCCCGCCACCCACATTAAATTCTGCCCTATATGCCCAGAAATCAGCCCAGGGATGAGTACAGTGAGGTTCTTAAAGCCGTAAGACGTCATTTTGAATTTAAAGCACAGCAAAATGAAAAATCAGAGGCTTTATAATTCCATTACACCATTTGTCCAAACATTGATATTCACATATTCTGTGTGAGACACAAACAATATCTGGCTTAACTGCAATTTAGCCGGGTATACGCTAATGCATCTAAATACATTTTAATAACAGGATATAATAAATTAAAATAATTTAATACCCCACGTTACATTTTAGAATTTATATTTGAAGGCTATTTAGTAAAACATATATGTTTTTGTTTAAAGAAGCCAGAATTTCCTTCCAGGAAAGCAAGTAAAATAAACTAAATCAAATGAGATTTCTCCAACATAGGGTGGAATATTCCACTATCTGTCAAGAGTGTCAGGCTCTGACTGAAAGCTGGTTTGTGGCTTTCCAGATGCACTGCCCAGTTTTAAGACCTGATCTTGAGCCACGCTGACAAAAAAAAAAATCAGGGGGCATGATTTACGCCGTTAGTGTGTCAGGGTGGGGCCTGATGGAGTCGGCCAGGCTGACTCCAAAGAGATTGGGGCACCATCTTTAAAGGGCGCCCCGATCAGAACTGATGTTAAACTCCGCTCAGTCCCTCAGTCCCCCTACCACAAATGGATCGCGGGCTTTCCCCCCTCCCCACAATAGAATAATTATCGGGGGCTCGTCCCCCGCCAACCCATAACCACCACAGCAGTATCACCGCCATTCCCCCTCCCCCACAATGCCCGTTTCCCATCCACCATTACTGCAAAATTCCCCCTCCAGTGCAGTGCCAAACTTCCAGTGTTAGCCTGTGCCAAGGGGGGCAATAGTGACCTTAGTACCTTCAGTTAGAACCGCTCAACTGTTTCTGGTCTTCGTAAAGCTGTTGTGAACCTCGCCGACATAACATCGCGTTGGCGATGTTTGAATATTCAGTGAGGGCCAAATCATGTGGCGTGTAAGTCCTTTAATATTATTTAAATTCATTAAAATGTATGTAAATAAGGTTCCCGCCTCTTGTGGGCGTGAACCTCACTACATCAGTGGTGAGGAGCGGGGAAAGTCAGGAAACAAAATCTCGCCGGCGAGAATCTAATTTCCCAACCCTCGTGAGATTTTATGCCTGTGTCGCCGTTCATGTTGATGAGAAACGCGGCACTAAAATTGTCTCTTCTTCTGGAGGGTTTCCGGACAGGGGTCGCCCTTCTGAATGCCTTCCTGACAGGGGTCGGGCTTCCAGACAGGGATCGCTCTTCTGGAGGCCTTCCACACGGGGATCGCTCTTCTGGAGGCCTTCCAGACAGGGATCGCTCTTCTGGAGGCCTTCCAGACAGAGATCGCTCTTCTGGAGGCCTTCCACACGGGGATCGCTCTTCTGGAGGCTTTCCAGACAGAGATCGCTCTTCTGGAGGCCTTCCAGACAGAGATCGCTCTTCTGGAGGCCTTCCAGACTTGGGTCGCTCTTCTGGAGGCCTTCCAGACAGGGGTCGCTCATCTGGAGGGCTTCCAGATGGAGGCCTCTCTTCTGGAGGGCTTCCAGCAATGGGTCGCTCTTCTGGAGGCCTTCCAGACAGGGGTCGCTCATCTGGAGGGCTTCCAGCCAGAGGCCTCACTTCTGGAGGGCTTCCAGAAATGGGTCGCCCTTCTGGGGGTCTCTGGTCGGGGTCTCTTTAATTAGGTTGTGTCTGGTAGGGATGGGGTGGAGCAGGTCTTGCACTGCAGTGGCGGAGGGGGGGGGGGGGGGGGGGGGAAGATTGCCCTCCAATGGACTTTGGGGGCAACACAATTACAGAGTTACCCCCTTGGCCCACCTTGAGGTCTGCTGCGTCAGAGCCACATTTCTCAGGACCAGGAGGAATTCTCGCCTGTGATTCCGTTAATAGGAAGAAAATTGGTCTTTTTTTTTCAAATCTTTTTTTTGTTATCGGTCTCTACAGGAATCAGAATAACTCAAAGCAAATACGGTGTTCAAACAATCGCCAGGTAGGAACGTTCCATTCCAGTCAGGGAACACTTCAGCAGTCAAGGGCATTCAGCCTCTGATCTTCAGGTAAGCGTTCTCCAAGGCAGCCTTCACGACATGTGACAACGCAGAATCGCTGAGCAGAAACTTATAGCCAAGTTCCGCACACACGAGTACAGCCTCAATCGGGACCTTGGATTCGTGTCGCATTACATTCACCCCCACCATCTGGCCTGGGCTTGCAAAATCCTACCAACTGTCCTTGCTTGAGACAATTCACACCTCTTTAACCTGCTCTATCTGCACCTGTAATTACTCAATTACCTGCAAATGCTCGCATTCAAAGTATTAACTTGCATTTTTGACTTTGTCTATATCTATGTTTCTGGAACCTACCTCTTCATTCACCTGAGGAAGGAGCAGTGCTCCGAAAGCTAGTGTTTGAAACAAACATGTTGGACTTTAACCTGGTGTTGTAAGACTTCTTACTGCGTTCAAATAATTCTTATAATAGCAGGCTATCAGCACAAATCTGCTCATCACCAAAGCTTTGCCAAGAGCTTTAAAAACGTCTCTGCTTTGGCACTAATTTTCCCTTTTGGACTTCTATGTACAGTTCAATGCAGTATCCAAAGAAATTAGGTCCAATAAAGCTCAAGTTAGAAACAGGTGGCGGGATTCTCCTTCCGTTCACGGCAGCAGGGTTCTCAAGTCCCGCTGGGGCTGGTTTAGCACAGTGCTAAATCACTGGCTTTGAAAGCAGACCAAGGCAGGCCAGCAGCATGGTTCAATTCCCGTACCAGCCTCCCCGAACAGGCACCGGAATGTGGCGACTAGGGGCTTTTCACAGTAACTTCATTTGAAGCCTACATGTGACAATAAGCGATTTTCATTTCATTTCAGTGAATGGGAGATTTGCCTGAGCGCCAAATTCTCCGTCCTCACTAGCAACGGTATCAGGGCGGACTTGCAATGGAGAATTCCAGCCAGAATGGCAAGTACTGCTGAAAAAAAAGAGACATTTTTAGTCAAAAGCTTTTCATTCATGGTGTCTTCTCCATGGCAACACCTCAACCAATCAGAGTCCACTTTCCATTCAATCAGAGCTCTCTTCTCAGACAGTATAAATTTGTTGATTTCCCTAGACAATGTATTCTTGTGAACGTTTTGATCAGTGCAAGATGAAAAGCTTTGACAAAATATGTTTCTTTTTTCAGCAATACTCAAGTATGTAAAAACTGAAGAGAACCATTCAAATCTTTTCCTAAAAAGGCAGGAATGCATAACAGATCAAAATATACAAATTTGAAACAGAAATTGTCTTACTTCCCTTCTGGGCTGTTAAATTAAACTGATTTTATATAGTAAATCCCTGAGTTGTCAGCTTCAAAAATGTAGCTTTTGTACCCCACAAGGCAACTAACAGATGAACTATTAAAACTGGCCACAGGGAAGACTTTTCTTTTACATGGTCTCAGCAGCTGGTTTTGGAGAATATAGAAAGTTTGTACTGGAGTTCCTTTTGGCTTTGCAAGACCTCTATATCAGGTGTCAACAGCACAGACACCCTGTTAAACTAAATACATAAGCAGAATGATTAGCACTCCATAAATAGCACAGAGGCCTGGTAGCTGCGGGGAAGAAACTGTTTTTGCATTTGTTTGTGAGTGTTCTCAGACTTTTGTCTCCTGTCTGATGGAAGAGAGTACAGCCCAGGTGGCAGGGAACTTAGGTTATGCTGTCCGCTTTCCCAAGGCAGTTGGAGGTATAGGCCATGTCAATGGATGGGAGGCAGTTTCACGCCCATTGGGTGCGTTCTCCGGCCGCGTTGCGCTCATGCGAGAGCACAACATGGCCGGAGAAACCCGGGAGAGGCTTCCAGTGAGCTTCTCGACAGGATCCGCGCCTCGCGAGATTATCCAAAGTCCCGCGAGATGTCGGAGTTGGAGCTCCACCCAAATGGGTGTGACCAAACACTGCTCCCGGAAGTAGGTCGTAAACCTACTTACAACTTACTCACCCGGGATCCAGCGGCCTCCCTCGATCTTTTGGCCTCCCAGGGAGTCTGCAGCCGGGCGCCAATCTGGGCTGGTCCACACAAACGTGGGCCAGGTGGAACGGCACCCGGGGTCTCCTGGGCCATCGGAGACTCCTGGATGGTCGAGGTAAGTGCAAGATTGCCCCCTGGCCCTTCCGCTGGGGCGCGGGCACCTTGGCACTGCCATCCTGGCACTGCCAAGGTACCCGATGGCTCTGCCAGGCTGAGCACTGCCTGGGTGCCAGTGTCAAGGGCCAGGTGGGCCATGTCCATAAAATGAGGGTGTTGGGGTTTTTTTTAAGGGTAGGAGAGTGCAGGGTAGATAAGTAGGGGCCTCTGGTTGGTTGATGGGATGATGGGTGGGTGCCCTGAAAGGGAGGGGGTGCTTAAAGGGGGCTTGGGGGACCGAAAGAGGGATCCCATAGCAGAGTGTCCTCACTTGGCGAGTGTGGGGTAGTGTCCATGTATATGGGGGGGGTGACATTGCCCATGGGTGGGACAAACTCTGAGATCAGGGCACACTTCCAAAATGGTGGCCCGATCTCGGAGTTCAGCTCCCCATTGCTAAACCTTGGGCTAAACCGATGAGAAACTCCACAGGGGCCAAAAAAGTGACGACGTATCAGTGAATAGGAATGGGGAACTCGCCGGCAGAGGCGGGAAACTCCCTGAAAATCCACCACAAATTAACTTAAAGTTTTGTGGGGGGAGAACCGCGCCCATTGTTTTAGATCCCCATTCCAACCTCTAGCTACCGAGTTCCCTAGCTACCGAGTCTGTTCCTTGCTCTGGGAAGGCGCTGAGATTATGCCAGTCTATTCAAAACATTAGTGTCACATTTGACCCCGAGATCAACTTCCGATGTTATATTCATACCATCTCTAAAATTCTCCGTCCCCATAACATTGCCTTTTAAAAAATTTAAAGTGCCCAATTCTTTTTTTTCCCAATTAAGGGGCAATTTAGCGTGGCCAATCCACCTACCCTGCACATCGTTGGGTTGTGGGGGTGAGACCCAAGCAGACATGGGGAGAATGTCCACACGAACAAAGACCCAGGGCCGGGATCAAACCCAGGTTGCTGGCACCGTGAGGCAGTAATGCTAACCACTGCTCTACTGTGCCGCCCTTCTGCAATATTGCCACTGTCACTTGTTTTTACACCCGTAACATTGCCGTGTTACCCTGTTTCAGCTATTCAGGCGATGAAACCCTCATCCATGCCTTTTCTACCTGTGCTTGTTGACCTACATTGGCTCCTGCTCAAGCAACATCTTGTTTTCAAATACTTCCCTGGCCTCACCCTTCCCTAAGGCTGGATTCTTATGGCCTTACAACCTTCCATGATATCTGTGCTCCTTTACTTCTGGCCTCTTGCACATTTCATCGCACCCCCTCACATCTCACTTTAAGGTGGCATGGCTGACTGTATTCCCTTTAGTACTGCACTGAAGTATCAGCCTAGATTGTACATGCAAATCTCGGTGATGGACTTGAATCTACATTCTTCTCATCAGAAACAACTGTGCCGCTTCTTGTGCCTGCACTAATATCTAGCTACAGTATTGGAAATAATTCGTGAAAGATAAACCAAATTGTTACTTCGTTTTACCCATCCAAGGCGATGAGAAGGGCTCTAATGGGATTCTTGACCTTGTAAGATGCGAATGCTTCACGGTGAAATTACTCAACTACTTAAGGACTGAGAGAATAGGTAAATTGAATGCTGATGATATATTTGAGATGACTACAAGCTCATCAGCAAACATGGCTCTTTGAAGAAAGAAAGTGTACGTTTATATTAGATTGAACTAGCTGCTGATGAGGGTGCATAATGGACTTTGCAGAAAGCAATGAAGCAGATAACATGTATTGGTGAATTTGATTGGTATTTGAAGGAATGAGGATATGGAGAGGTATCATGCTTTGTGACCAGCCAGATGAGAGAGTAATTTCAGGTTCTGTATTTTCCTGTGCCTATTCATCAGTCCATCTGCATCCACCTGAAGTCTTTTACTCTCATCTACACTGCTTATTACATTGATGAGCTTTATGTCATCTATAAAATTTGAACTTACGCCAGGTCTTGATTGTTAACATATAAATCAAAAATAGCACTGTTCCAAACAATTATTAACAAATAAGCACCCCGTGCTGCTGACAGTTCGGCAAACAATGCCAAGTTGGCAGGAATACAATCCAAGACCTCTGCAAAATGGTAGAGTAAATTCTGGACATTCAGGTCACAGGTCTCCCTCCTCATTATTGAAAATGAAGAATTAAGAGTGGCAGATCTGCAGGACCTGTCATTATATTTCTACTTTATGTGCATCTCTTTCGGGAGTTTCTAAAATTGTTATTGCCTCAACGTTCCTAACTTGTCCAGTATTTACTACTTTTCCATCCTTTCTTCTTTCAGGTTCATCTTCAGAACCAAGTTGAGCCATTCACACCAGCCTGCAACAGCAATCCCTCAGGGCTTCAGCAAGCATCTGCTCAAGAGATCAGGACTCTGAATGGGAGTCATAGCGTGAAGGTCACATCACAAGTAATGAGGAACTGGTAGCAGTGAAAGAGGCATCAATAACAGTTATGATTAAACTGCTTTCATTACAGTAGCGCCACTCCACTCAGCATGCTCACGCCACTTTTGGCAGCACAACAGAGAACACGAAAGTTAGGAAAAGTAGAGAAGAGAGACATTATTGGCTAGCACTTGGGCAAATATTGATTTCAGTAGAAGTTGCGTACTTTAAAAAATTTTTTAAATCAGACAAGTGTGGATGTCAATTTGTGCAGAGTTGGTTGAATAAGAGCTGCAAGTATTTTATTGTGAGGTGAAGTTTGTAGGTGGCATGCATTGATGTGTGTTTTATTTGGGGGGAAGAATTGAGCTGTAGGGGTCTTTAAAGAGACTTTAAAGGCAGGTAGAGAGGACAAAGGTGAAGATTAGAGTTTTGTGCCCAGATAGCAGACAGCATGGGCGGCAATGGTGTGGGAAAGGTAGTGACCAATTCGCAAGAGTTCTGAGTTGAAGGCATAGCTCAAGGACAGTTATAGGACTAGATATAGAGAGGGATGAGGCCATGGAGAAATTTGAACACAAGGCTAAGAATTTTAAAACTGAGGCTTGGTAGACAGGAGTCAGTGTAGGTCAGCAAGCACAGAGATGACAAATGAATGAGATACATTGTGGGTTACAACATGGGCAGCAGAGTTTTGCATAAGCTCATAGAGTGTCGAAGGTCGCAGGTCAACCATGTGATCATTGGAAAAGTTGAGTCTGGGGGTGACAAAGCATAGATGAACATTTCAGTAACAGATAGGTTGAGACAGTTGACATGGATGATATTACTGAGGTGGAAGTAGGTGGTCTTAGTGTTGGAGAATATATGGAGTCAGAAGCTTGGAAACCAAGGCTGCAAACAAGCTATTTTAGCCTGAGGTGGGGCCAGACAAGGAGGATGGAATTTGTGTTTGGAGCCAAAAACAGAGGCTTCCCAATTTTCAACTGGGGGAAACTCAGGTTCTTGTGGAACTGGATGTCAGACACTACAAAGGCCATGAAGGGTTGATAGAAGTAGTGGTGTGGTGGAGTTCGGTGTCATCTGCACACATATGGAATCTGACGTTGTATTTCACCAAGGGGAAACATGTAGATGAGAAATAGGAGGGGTTCAATGTCAGATCCTTGGTGGACTCAAGAGGTAACAGCATGGGGGTAAGAGGAGCTAATGCAGGCAATCTGCTGGCTATGACTGGACAGGTATGAGTACAAATAGGCGATGGTGATCCCACTCAGTGGAGGAAAGGTGTAACAAGTATGGTGGAGTCAATCATATCTAAAGCTGCAAACAGGTCAAAAGGAATGGGAACAGATGTGCACAATAGTCACAATCAGAAAAAAATGGCATTTGCAAGTTTGATTAGGGTTGCTTCATTGATGTGGCAGAGGTGAAGTCTGATTGGAGAGGCTCAAACATGGAGTTATGGAAAGTAGGGTGCAGGTTTGGTAGGTGACAATATGTTTTGGGGCTTTGGAGAGGAAAGGGAGCTTGCAGATGAGACTGGAGGATGCAAGAACAGAGAAGCTAACGGAGGATCCTTTGAGGAGGAAGTGATAATGACAGATTAGAAAGGGAGGGGCACATTATCTGAGATCCATTTGCAATCACAGTTCTACTTATTTCTCTGACCCTGATTTAAGGTGTGTTCATTGCTCCTTCTAATTTAAAGGCCAATCTTTCAGCTGTTACTGACCATCTTCTGAAGCATGTTGCTTTAACTACTTTTACTTATTTCAAAAGTTTCCTAAAAAACTTGCTTCCTTGGCTATATCTTCATTCTCACCTCTCCCTAGGAGAGGGCTGATTACATTCTGGAAAAAATGGGAAAACATGAAGAAAATGTTTTTTTTTCTCTCTACTAGAAGTAGAACTACAGAGGTAATAATTATAGCAAGTGGACAAAATATTCTGCATGTCTCAACGTAGGGTACTGTTAAAGACATATGATCAATTCTTATTGCTGATAGAAAATAAAATCTTCTTCATGCTTACACTCTGAAATGTAAAACGCATGACGAAACGGATGCCCCATTAGATAAGATAATTCCAGAAAATGTAGAATTTTATCAACAGGTTAGACGTTGGACTATGATTACAACCGAGGTTCTAAACGTTCAAGTTTTAATAAAGCCATCGAGGCCTGAATTGACTCTGAATGAAAAGGTCACCTCAAATACTAAGAAAATTGAAAAGTGGATCATTTTGCTGAAAGATCTCTGAACTTTGAGGAAAATTTGAGAAACAAAAAAGGCCCATTGCAATGAAAATGCACAAAAGTGAGATTGAAACTCATTTGGGCTGAAGATTTTCCACGGTTGATTACAAAATTATTTTAAAAATCATCCATATGCCAAATATACATACAGCCTGGTAGAGAGATTCTACATAGATTTCGAGAAGGACAATAATATATTCTAATCCTATAATGCATGTCTTTACCCACTTTCAAACTAACAGCTAATTTTATACCATTTAATAAAAACTTCCAAAACACATACCAATTGTGCGATGCATGTTTCTGGCAGGTGTCCGTATCATTTTTATTCGCAATGACTGAAATGTTCGCCTTGTAGTTATAAAAAACCTCTTCACTCTCTGTGATATATGCCATCTCAGTGGCAAGGTTATCTACGGAGGAATGCCGTGGCTTTTGAGCATTGTGTCTTAATCTTGGACTTGGCCTATTGGCAGAGGGATGAAACTTTTGTGAGATGAAGTAGGTCCCTTGATATCATAACTCTTAAATACAGAATTAAATTTATGCTAAGAACTTCAAAGATTGTTGAAATATTTGGTTGGAAAAAAAGACATAAAACATCCTGTGCTCCTGACTCAGGAGTCAGCGGAATCAGTGGACAGCACATTTGTGGAGACCAGGTGTACTAGGTTGCCAAATGGTGGAAGTGAGGTTCTCCTGACAGTACAGACCAGGATCTAGGAGTTGTTTTGACGACGTATTTAAATACTCCCTTCCTAAGAATGGGATAGTTCCCAAATGTTTCCTGGGAACGACAGTCACTCAGAAGACTTGCTGCTGCTTACTCGCCTGCAGACCTCCCTGAGGGCCCGCCCTCAGATACCTGCAACTGCCATGGAAACTTATGACTACATTCTGTCCTATAACCGTGGCAATTTAAGATTGTGCTGAGTCATTGTCACAGCAATTCTAGACTTTGGTGGAGTCTGCAGTGGATATTCCTGGTGAGCATATGCCATCATTTATGCAGGGTTGCAACTCCCCCTTCAATAGAAACCAAAATGTTTATTGAATTAGTTCGGTAACATTTTCTGCATAAAATAACTACATAGAGCGCTTTTCTATTATTTACTTGAATGCATAGTTTGGATAAATGCATCTTGAAACAGCCACTACAATAAATGTAATTAAATATGACCACAAACAACACTGAGGTTCCCAGTAACTTCACCCCACCTAGTGGTATATCTGCGGAAACAAATCAGGGATGCTAAGTCTACAAATCCATTCCAGGAAATGTAAAAATGTTCATTTGAATGGCTGGATCTCTCCTATTAATCACCCAATGGCTATTCAATTTGTAAATGTGCAAAACAATCTGAAATTGTAATTGTAATAAAATGGTTACTGCGATCCAACATTTTTGGGGGGCAAGATGTTTAATGGGATTTGGCCTTTGCCCCCAAAAATTAAATTCAGTGCGGGAGTTTCGTAGTTAAACTGGGATCAGACATGACTTTTGCCTCAACTTGCTGAAATATCTGTCCAAGTGTCATTTCGGGCAGGAAAACCGGTGTGAATTGTGCTGGCTTTTCTGCTGCGATCCTCATCACAATTCTCCCACACAGTCAACTTTGTGGAGCCAGAGGAGAAACCTCCAGAAAATTGATGTGTGAAATCCGAAGATACCAGCAATCTCAGCCTGTTCTCGAACTGAGAGTGCACTCACCCCCACCAAAAGGATCGCTGGCATCAGGGCCCTCCCATAGGATCTCCCTTCAGGCCCCATCAGCTTTTAGCCATCATCAGAACCACCTCCCCTCATTTAAAATATGTTCATCTAATTCATGCCCAGCAAGGGCACGAACCAGGTTGTGTCAGGTGCCAGGAACATCACGCCACCCCTTGCAAATCCCATTTAGGGGCTCTCCCGCTATTCTCCCAGAATGGCAGGATGTGCAACTTGCACAACTTGCTTGTGCTCTCCACAACGTTGTTACAATATGGCTGGAGTGTCAGAAAAAAAGTCCACTAATGACTCAGTGTGGGTGAATACCAGTCTGGATTGCACCCGGCAGGAAACACACAGCCAAACCCACCCAAAATAACACTTAGTCACTTTTTGGGAGAATTGTGCCCATTAGGTAGCTTACCAAGAATGTGATTAATAAAGTATTCTGTAAAATTGTTTACCAATCAGGTGTAGATGGTGGAGAGCGAGAAGGTAAGCTTCTGGTTTCTAACTGTTCAACTGAGACAGACTTTCTTAATATTGGATTCCAGACCATGCCACCAATGACATGATGACAGACCTGATTGTTGACAGTCCTGTGACAAACAGAGAGAGAGAACTTAAATACCATAATTCTTACTATTTTATTTAATGCTATCAAGGCATGCTCAATTAAAAAAAAAATTATTTTGTGTAATACAGGCAAATACAAAGTAAAGAAATTTTTATTCCTGTCTAAAAATATGCAACAACAATCTTTGAATATCCTTTACTATTCTAGGGACCATCCGATCAGTTGTCTCCACCACTTTGTTCCTTTCCCTAGCCCACTGGGCCATACATCCTCTAAAGATCCCTGTTCTCTAGCCCTGAACTCCTATCTTTCCCTGGTTTCTCTCCTATCTCCCCTAATGCCGTCTATTAACTCATCTTGTCCATGAGACCCACTCCAGCTTCCTTGACCCTACTTCATAAAAGTCTGCTATGGTCACCGATCTTCTTGAAAATAAATCCCTTCACCCCTCGATCCTCACATGCTACAAGCCCATTTGCAACATCCCCCTCCTCGCCAAAGTCCTTGAATAATTTATTGCCATCCAAATCCGAATCTTCCTTTTCCAGAGCTCCATATTTAAACCTCTGCAATCAGGTTTCTATCCCTGTCACAACTCTAGTTCCGCATAACATCCACATGACTGTGGCAAAGGTGAACTATCCCTTTTTGTCCTGCGACTTTAGTTCCCCACTGGAGAAAAAAATTCCATTAATGACTCAGTGTGGGTGAATACTGGTCTGGATTGCACTTAAACACCCGGCAGGAAACACAGCCAAAGCCACCCAAAATAACACTTAGTCACTTTTAACACAGTTGGTCACACCATCCTCCTCTAATGCATCTCCACCATGGTCCAGCTTAGTGGAACTACATTCTTGTCCTCCTAATCAGTCTTTCTTTAAATACTGCAAAGGTACAAGTTAGTTTAAATTCTAATTTTTGCTTTTGTTGCTGTGGATGCGCTTGGCTACACTTCATAGTCTCCTGCATGTTTAATCATTATAGTTTGCAATCAGGATAAATGCATGAATTGGGAAAAAAATCTTAAATCTGTGAAAATAGCAGAATGATTATTAGTATTAACTGTCAGTGTTTGTTCCTTCTCTCTGTGACAGCTAACCACAGTAGTAAACGAAGAACAAAGAAAAGTACAGCACAGGAACAGGCCCTTCGGCCCTCCAAGCCTGTGCCGACCATGCTGCCCGACTAAATTACAATCTTCTACACTTCCTAGGTCCATATCCCTCTATTCCCATCCTGTTCAAGTATTTGTCAAGATGCCCCTTAAATGTCACTATCATCCCTGCTTCCACCACCTCCTCCCACAGCGAGTTCCAGGCACCCACTACCCTCTGTGTAAAAAACTTGCCTCGTACATCTACTCGAAACCTTGCCCCTCGCACCTTAAATCTATGCCCCCTAGTAAGTGACCCCTCTACCCTGGGGAAAAGCCTGACGATCCACTCTGTCTATGCCCCTCATAATTTTGTAGACCTCTATCAGGTCGCCCCTCAACCTCTGTCGTTCCAGTGAGAACAAACCGAGTTTATTCAACCGCTCCTCATAGCTAATGCCCTCCCTATCAGGCAACATCCTGGTAAATCTCTTCTGCACCCTCTCTAAAGCCTCCACATCCTTCTGGTAATGTGACGACCAGAATTGAACAATATACTCCAAGTGTGGCCTAACTAAGGTTCTATACAGCTGCAACATGACTTGCCAATTCTTATATTCAATGCCCCGGCCAATGTAGGCAAGCATGCCACATGCCTTCTTGAAGTCCTTGAAGTGCGAAATTCAGAATGGATTACGTTACTAATACAATTGTTTGCCATGTGAGACAGGCAATATTCTGCTTCATAAAAATAATTTAACAAATACACACTTATGTGAACTCTACAGAACAAGCATATGGTATATTTTAACAGAATTATGAATGTAAGCAAACCTGTTCTGGTTTCTGTGGCCAAGTGTAAAATAGTTTGAGAGCATTTTTTTCTCTTGAGGTAGTGGTTTCTTTGCTTGAAAGAATGTGTGATGCTCGACACATGATTTCCAAAGGATTTTACATGCTCTATAATTAAGCATATTAAATCCAACAACACTCTCCTGAGATTCATTCTGTCAATTAAATAAACAGGTTAGAAAAGTTATGGCTGTAGAAAGTAGAAAGGATTAAACCAAAAAAATTGCAAGAAACACATAATTACAAAGTTTTCCAGTTATAATCCACAAACCCCGCACTAGCTGTGCGCGAGATTACAGGCACTAGCGCTAAATCCGGCCAGAATCGGAAAATGTGTATTTCTCCAGTGAGAACGCGATATCTGGTTTAGAACCCCCCCCCCCCCCCCGCCCCCGCCCCCAGACCAAACCGCTCACCAGTGGAGTAATGTCAAAAACTCCGCAGGAGCCTAGGAAGCTCATTTTAATACGTTAGTTATGTCATGAGAGAGCGACTTCCCCCTCCTCACTGAATATTCAGTTGGCGCCGGTGTGATTGGGCACCGGTGTGATAGCACCGGTGCCATTTACAACAGATTTACAAACTGTAACCTGGCGACCTCACCTCTGAGGGGGACATCGGAAGTGAGTGCTCAGGTTACTCTCACCTTCTTGGTGTTGGTGCTAGTTGCGTGCGTGTGTGTGGGGGGGGGGATACAACAACAATAGAGAGGATGCCGGGAACCCAGAATAGTTCAACTCTATGTGGGGGTTGGGTGGTTTGGTTGGGGGGGGGGGGGGGTTCAGTATCGCCACCTCGTGGGGAGCAGTCACGCGCAGGCCTTACAGTTCCTTCATGTCGGGGTGCCCCTTGGTTTGAAGGGGTCTGGTGGCTGGCATGCAGTCAGCACTTCCCGTGTCCTCCTTGCTTGGCCTTTGTCCGTCGCCGCTGATGGACTGCGAGAGTGCCCTTCCAGAATGGGAGCTCAAAAGTGTTTGGGAGAAGGTGAATACAGAGGATCAGAAGTGAGATTCTTGGGTGGGGTCCCATGCGAGGCCAGGCTGCAAGGGTAGAGCGGGGGACTTAGGAAAGGGTTGCTCCCCTGGCACAGGAGGGGGGAGGAGGAAGGAGAAGGGGGGGGGGGGGGGAAGAGAGGGAGAGAGAGAGGGAGGGGAACGGAGAGGGAGGGGAACGGGGAGGGAATGGGGGATTGGGGAGGGAGGGGGAGATAGGGGAGGGAGGGAGTGAGAGAGGGGAGGGAGGGGAGAGTGGTGGGAGGGGGGAGAGTGGTGGGAGGGGGAGACGGGGATGGGGAGGGGGAGACGGGGATGGGGAGGGGGAGACGGGGATGGGGAGGGGGAGACGGGGATGGGGAGGGGGAGACGGGGATGGGGAGGGGGAGACGGGGAGAGAGAGGGAGGGGAAGAGAGGGGGAGGGAGGGGAAGAGAGGGGGAGGGAGGGGAAGAGAGGGGGAGGGAGGGGAAAGAGAGGGGGAGGGAGGGGAAGAGAGGGGGAGGGAGGGGAAGAGAGGGGGAGGGAGGGAAGAGAGGGGGAGGAGGGGAAGAGAGGGGGAGGAGGGGAAGAGAGGGGGAGGGAGGGGAAGAGAGGGGGAGGAGGGGAAGAGAGGGGGAGGGAGGGGGAGGGAGGGGGAGGGAGGGGAAGAGGGGGGGAGGGGAGGAGGGAAGAGAGGGGGAGGGAGGGAAGAGAGGGGGAGGGAGGGGAAGAGAGGGGGAGGGAGGGGAAGAGAGGGGGAGGGAGGGGAAGAGAGGGGGAGGGAGGGGGAAGAGAGGGGAGGGAGGGGAAGAGAGGGGGAGGGAGGGGAAGGAGAGGGGGAGGGAGGGGAAGAGAGGGGGAGGGAGGGGAAGAGAGGGGGAGGGAGGGGAAGGGAGGGGAAGGAGGGGGAGGGAGGGAAGAGAGGGGGAGGGAGGGGAAGAGAGGGGGAGGGAGGGGAAGAGAGGGGGAGGGAGGGGAAGAGAGGGGGAGGGAGGGGAAGAGAGGGGGAGCGAGGGGAAGAGAGGGGGAGCGAGGGGAAGAGAGGGGGAGGGAGGGGGAGGGAGGGGGAGGGAGGGGAAGAGAGGGGAAGAGAGGGGGAGGGAGGGGAAGGAGGGGGAGGGAGGGGAAGAGAGGGGGAGGGAGGGGAAGAGAGGGGGAGGGAGGGAAGAGAGGGGGAGGGAGGGGAAGAGAGGGGAAGAGAGGGGGAGGGAGGGAAGAGAGGGGGAGGGAGGGGAAGAGAGGGGGAGGGAGGGGGAGAGAGGGGGAGGGGGAGGAGAGGGGGAGGGGGGAAGAGAGGGGGAGGGGGAAGAGAGGGGGAGGGGGAGCGAGGGGGGAGAGAGGGCGAGGGGGGAGAGAGGGCGAGGGGGAGAGAGGGGGAGGGGGAGAGAGGGGGAGGGGGAGAGAGAGGGGAGGGGGAGAGAGGGCGAGGGGGAGAGAGGGCGAGGGGGAGAGAGGGCGAGGGGGGAGGGGGCGAGGGGGAGAGGGGGAGGGGGAGAGGGAGGGGAATGGGGGTGGGCAAGAGGGGGAGGGCCAGAGGGGGAGGGAAAGGGCGAGAGGGGGAGGGAAGGGCGAGAGGGGAGATAGGGGGGGGAGAGGGAGAGAGGGGAGGGGGAGGGGGGAGGGGTTGGGAGGGGGGAGAGAGAGAGGGAGAAAAAGAGAGAAAAAAAAATGAGCGCATGGGTGAATGTCTCAGAAGTATAGAGGGCTGAGGGTCAGAGGGCTGTCAGGGATCCTCATCGCTCACTTTGATGTTGTCTTCCTTTCAGTTTATGATTCTGGAGATTCATGGAGCTAGTCGAGTGGTTATTCTATTGATTGCAATCGATCAGGAGCAGCGACATCGACGTGCTGCTGCGCTTAGCCAAAAGAGGGGGAGGCTGGGCCCGTTGCTCTTCCAGGAGCCAGGCCACTGATGGTAGAGCCTGGGAGGAGACACAACTGGCCAAGGGTCTTTCCGACATTGAACATCCTACCTCCAGATATGAGAGCTGCAGTGCCAGAGAAGATGGTGTCTGCCCCAGGAAATGGTGGATCACCATTGCCAGGTTATGCAAGAACTGGCACCACATGGAACGGGAGGTCACTTCTGAACTTCTATTCCAGCAGCTTGTATCGGGGCAGCATTCTCTGACAATCCTCATCGCTATCCGCAATTCCACTAATCTTTGTGTCGGCCGCAAACTTACTAATCAGATCAGTTACATTTTCCACCAAATCATTTATATATACTACGAACTGCAAAGGTCCCAGCACTGATCCCTGCGGAACATCACTAGTCACAGCCCTCCAAACAGAAAAGCACCCTTCCATTGCTACCCTCTGCCTTCTATGACCTAGCCAGTTCTGTATCCATCTTGCCAGCTCACCTCTGATCCTGTGTAACTTCACCTTTTGTACCAGTCTGCCATGAGGGACCTATCACATCAAGTGTTTACACACTCAATTATAATATTCAATCAGTGCAAAAGCACAAATATGTTGTCTTGCAATTATTTACATTGGTGGGCCGATATCTGGTGTGTGGCTATCAATCACTCTCCCTACTGGTTAATGTCTCTTCTCGAGGTGCAGATGCTACAATATACAAACAGCCCTATGTGACCGTCACCTCCCTTCCATTAACTACAGAGATCCTGACACCAAAGCAAATGTCCGACATCGTTATTACAGACTTTGAGAGTTAACACCTGTGGAGTTCCTGCCTGTGAACGAGCCCCAGGCTGACTCTCGTCCTGGTGTGTCTTTTCACACAAGCTGTTTCGCTGAAGCTGCCAATTGCGTGTAATACAGATTGATGCAGAAGTGTATGACCCCTTCTGTGCTAAATCGATAACTAGAATTGCAAATTAATTCCGATATAATATTTTTTCCTCACAAAGGGAGGTTACAGATGTGCAATTCGCCAAGGCCCAGATGCACATAACTTGGATCAGGGCCAGGATGCCAGAGCCATGGGATTTGCATGAGAAGCAGGAATGCCCCAGGAGCAGGGTGTCATCAACTGCACCCAAGAGGATCTCCATGGCAGCATACGGCCAGGCAAGGACCATCTGCAACAAGAGCAGCACAGCGGTTAACAATGCTGCCTCACGGCACCAGAGCCGGATTGGATTTCGGCCTCGGGTGACTGTCTGTGTGGAGTTTGCACTTTCTCCCAATGTCTGCGTGGGTTTCCTATGGGTGTTCCCGTTTCCTCCCACACAAAGGTGTGCAGGCTGGGTGGATTGGGCATGCTAAATTACCCCTCAATGTCCATGGATGTGTATGTTAGGTTATGGTGTTACGGGGTTCGAGGAGAGTGGGCATGGGTATAGTGTTCATTTGAAGGGTCGGTGTAGACTCAATGGGCTGAATGGTCTCCTTCTGCACTGTCGGGTTTCTATGGTTCATGACCGGCAAGGGATACAACTCGCTCAATATCCAGCTCGTCTGTGACCATACGATGTGCATCATGCAGGTGTGTGTCAGTTTCCTGGGGAGAATTCATGACGGTTACATCTTGAGGCGCTCACAGATCCCAGCCATCTTTGAGGGAGAGCAGCAGTGGAGGGATGACTCCTCGGGGACAGGGGGTACCCCCTCAGGAGGTGGCCAGCGACGCCAGTTGGAGACCACAAACACCCATTGAGACCCGCTATAATGAGGCTCATGTGTCAACTCACATGCAGGAGAATGATGATGACTTGTACTGAGGACAAAGCAATGCTGTCGTCCTCAGCAATATGTCTGACTCCTGCCTGACAGAGAGGTGAACGCTTCCTGAAATGAAAGGGCTTATTATGGGGTTCAGAGATGTGGGATGACAAATCTCAGCTGCTGCAGCCCCCTCCGAGGTCAGGGTTCTGGTGTTCTTCAAATATTTACATCCGAGTTGGCATCCTCTCAACACTGTCAATCCCTAGTCTCCTCATCAGTGGAGAAGAATGGCAGACATGAGAGGCTTGCACGTTGATGCTGGGGGTGGGGGTCTCCTTTCCATGGATGGAGAGGTGGGGGAGCCGGCCCGGATGGGGAGCTCCTGCCAGTAGCTGCAAGTCTTTACTCAGTCATCCATGTGGGAGGTGGGAGAGACATAGCACTGTCATTCTCACACTCCACAGGGATCAAGTACTGAATGTACCCGGGTGTTTGTGGAGCATGGCACCATGAAATGACAGGCTGGAAGATCGGTAGGTGAATAAAGTGAGTTTTAGTACAAGAGCTGCATTACAACAGTGCCTATGTTTACCTGTGCCCACTAGTTGCCTATAGTTTCTTATTCTTCCACACCCTCCTGTTACATCTAGGTGAATAGCCATGATCCACAGCTGTGGTTGAGGCAGTCTGTTGCCCTGTTACCTGAAACGACCTTGGCAGGCATCTCTTGGAGGGGCTTTGATCTTGAGGGCCCACTTTCAGACTGCATAGGTGTTGCAGTGCTGCCATCCTTGGTATGTGGGGCTACAGGTGTGTCACTCACAGGGTGGGTAGAGACAGATGGGCTGAACACCTCAAGGGTCTCCTGGATGAAAGGTCACGGAATGCGCTCCTGCCGATCCTTTTCTCTTCGTGTTCCCTGCGCTTTTCCATGGGATATTGGGGCTGCTGAATTGAGATCCAGAAGCCCTGCAAGCCTCTGGCATGGATAGTCGTGGATTTCCACCTGTGCCTGCACCATGCAGTTGAAGTCCTGCGCCATGGAACTCATGCCCTCAGCCATGAAGGTCATGAGCTGAACCATGCAGCGGATATCCCCCACAATGAAGTCCAGGTCCTGTAGAAAGATCTCCACTGAGGACATCACCCTCAGTGTTGGCCTTGCTGTGTTGGAATGATGGCACCATCTCCTTGGTCGGAAGGTGATGGAACTCCTCCAGTCGGCCTTGCAGTCTAAGGATGGATTGTCATTCCTTCCTGATGCTCACGACTCAGCCTTTGCAATTCCAGCAGGAGCTGAATGACTTTCAGAATTGATAAGATGCTACGCAAGCTCCCAAGAAGAAATGATAAAGTACCAATGTTTCCAGAGATAGACTGGATGTGACTATACCCCTATCCGATAATCTCTCCCGTTATTGAAAAAAATACCAGATATCTACTAGAGATAAATCCCTAATATCACTCTAGTCAGCAAATCTCAGAGCCATCTTCATAGCTCTGCCAAATTTGTTTCGGCTTTCAAAGTTGTGTCATGCTAAAAGATCCTTCCCACTTTGGCGCACTCAAAGTTTAGTTTGTGAAAGCCCAGTAAGATTTAGGGATACCAAAGTGCAAGAGTGCTCCTGGTGCAGTTAAACCCTACTCCTATGCAGGAGTACTGATTACCATACAGCAACTCTAAATGGCATCCATGCTGTATATTCTCAGCTTTAAAACTGGGAAATGATAACGGGTCAATCAGTTTTATATAAAGGCCACTCACTTTTTATTTTCACATAATAAAAACCACTAGCAGAAAATTCCCTAATGCCATCAAATGTAAATGAAATTTGATAGTAATTCTCTGCAATTAGTGGCTCTACCATTATCACCAGTATGGTATAAACTCCCCTATTGTTATAGAATCGGACATCCTCCAACTTACATGGCCACAGAACAATTATTTGATATGAAAGTTCATAAGCGACACATACACATTCACTGTGATTATAATATACAACCTTTCTAGTGCGGGATACTTACAGGTTTTTGTCTTAGCTGAAGGAAAAACCTTTTCCTCTTGAAAGAAATCTTCGTTATATTTACCCTGAAAGAACAACATTCTAAATATCTCTAGTTGAAACAACATCCAGAGTTGTGAATTGTCAAAATTGAACATTTGAAATTGCAGAACAATAACATACAATAAAATGTTTAGAACACGCAGAAGAAATGTTCTTACACACAATGGGTACATCTAGATTTTGTGCTATCATATAAAATAGGTGACAGTGAAGTCATCAGCCCATTTTACATCTGTCCTGATCTTTATTTCCAGATACTTCAATGAAAAAAGAAACCAGGAGAGATGTAAAACAGGCTGATGACTATCCCCTATTTCACACTATAGCACACAGTCAAGGGACGGAATTCTCCGCTCCCGTGGAAAATCGAGAAGGCCGTCGTGAACTCGGCCGAGTTTCACGACGGCCTCGGAGGCCGCTCCTCTCACCTTATTCACCCCCACCGGGGGGGGGGGGGGGGGGGGGGGGGGGGGGGGGGGGGGGGGGTGCTAGGAGCAGCGCTCCGTTATTCTCGGCCGCCGGGACTTGTTGCTGGCGTCAAGGCCCGGCGCGCCGACAATGACGGGGCCGGCGCGCCTAATGACGTCAGCCACGCATGCGCGGTTGCCGTCTTCCCCTCCGCCGCCCCGCAAGACGTGGCAGCTTGATCTTGCAGGGCGGCGGAGGGGAAAGAGTGCGTCTCTTTAAGACGCCGGCAAGACGATCGGTGGGCACCGATCGCGGGCCAGTCCCCTCCCGAGCACGGCCATGGTGCTCACTCCCCTCTCCGCCCCCCACAAGCGTCAAACCAGCGTTTGGCGCCATGTTCACGATGGCAGTGACCAGGTGTAGTTGCCGCCATCGGGAACCGGTCGCAAACAGCAGGCCGCTCGGCCCATCCGAGTCGGAGAATAGCGGGGGTGCTGGAGAGTCGCTATTTTGCCTCCGTCGGGCGACTCTCCGTGGTTTTCCGCGAGTATCCCGACCACGGACATTTGGCCGGTGGGGAGAATAGCGGGAGCGCGTCGGACCGGCGTCGTGGGAAAAATTGGCGTGGCCCGCTATTCTCCGAACCAGCGTGGGAGCGGAGAATTTCCCCCAGGATCTACTCCTTTGAGACTAAACATTCTCACTACATCAATATTTAGATCAGGTTCTACTTGGTTGTTGAGGATTCTACTGATGATAATAGGGACACTTAAAACATTGTACCAGACTATATTTAAGTGTTCATGTCTTCAACATTTTTCAAATATGTTCATTAATTTCAAATTAAAACACAAACTATAACAAAACAGATATCAAATGCTGTTTAAACTGTGATCAAAAGTTTATTTAAGACAACTGCTGTTTTTGCATCAGTTCAAGCAATATCGGGGAAACTGGAGGTGGGGTTTATTTGGGATGAGAGAGGCCGGTTGTTGCATCAATTCATTTTTAATTCGGGCTCACTGGAAGACGCTATATGCAACAGGATCAATTTATGTGTATAAGCTATCCCCCCAGTGTCACAACAAAAACCCAAAATAATGTTCCAACAAATGCATTAGGAATGGACATCAGCTCTTCTCACCACCACCACCCCAGCCCTTCAAAACAT